>NW_025764500.1:0-119956 GCF_021365365.1 Ilyonectria robusta
CTGTCGTGGCAGGAACTGAAATACATCAACGGGATCATGAATATATAATCGTAATCTCTAGGGTCTCACGATCCTACGGAAGATGAAGTCTATATAAACAGTAGATACGTACTCTAGAACCGAGCCCTACTCTCCTTAGCTATTATCAATACAAACTTAGTTACCCAAGCCCACTTCATTTACTAACTATTACTACGCAGACACTTCCTCCGCGGACCCTAGAGACTCATTGTTCCTCGACCGGCTGTATCGTTTTCGTCGGTGGCGGCCCGGTCTTGCGGGAATCGCTGAAACAGGCCATCGTAGCGCATCGTCAACGGAGGCAGATTTCATGAACCTGACCCCAGCGGGGATGTTAGTACTTTATTGCGCACAGATACTCGGAGAAGCTGAGTTTGAACAAGCTATACCGTGTGTGCCCTTCACCGACAGCCAAATCGCCTGGTTTGCGGTCCTCATCCAGAAAAAAGCTGGCCTGTACAAGGCATATTGATATCAAGTTCAAACGCATCATACAGCTGACCGATGACGGTCATTTCGACCTGCAACAGCTGCGAACGGAAGACATGATCGCGGATGGTTTTCCCAAGACATGGCACATGGTCAACCATGAGAATTTCATCACACAGCTGCAACTGCGAGCCCTACAAGAAAAGCGAGGCCAACGAAGGCATAAAGAGCATCAAAGGACCGGAAAACATTAAGGAACAAGCGGAAGGGGTGCCCTTACGGCATAAAAAAGTCAACAACGGAGCTGTATCCGGCTCCACCTGAGGGGTAGCGTTAAAGGAAGCTCGCAGGCATAGCTAGAGTTGCCAGCTATATAGCGCGATACTAGCAATTAGATACTGTAATATCAGTCAGGTAGAAGGAACTTACTCAGAAATACTGTCAACCGGACATCCAACAAAACGTGGAGTTTGATCATATTAAGGAATAGCTTAGTACCAGAGTACCGCGCCTCTAACCTTAAATAACTTGAGCCAGGTACCGAACCATCCATAGCTTGATATATAGAACTAGGTGAGAGGACGAGCTGGAACTACATAATGGGCAAACTAGCAAACAATCTCAGGGACGCCAGTCCTAGGGCAAGGTATCGTTATCTCAGGAGTGAGAGAAACTAGATACAATGGAACTGATAGCCCTGCCGCCCCATTCAATCATCTCCAGCCGTTGCTATTGCGTATCCCCCTTTACAGTAATTAGCTGGTGTGCGACAGTATCAACGCAATCGCAACCTTGATCTTGATCTCGCATTTTCAACTACTGTAAGACACAATGCTGCCGCAGCCGCTTATATACCTTAACGTAAGGTGACCGCCTTAATGACTAGAGAGCAGTAAATGTAGATGAATATAGATTAAATGAACAGGGAACGGAGGATCACTACCCAGCTACAATACAAGTGATCTGCATAATCCTCCATAAGGAATTACAATTGTATACCCTTAAACCCCTTTCAATAGTAATTCTACCATTATTAACTATTAATACGACTACCAGATCAACAGGGGATATTGCAGATGTACTTATGTCTACGCTCAGACAAGGAATACCCTTTACTAACTGCTAATATAAACTACTTCACTTATACCAGACACTAAGACTAATATAGAGGTGCTGCACCCAACATACCACTTGTATAAATCACTTCTGACTTAGACTCCCTCAGGGAACAATCTTGGTCATTATCGCAGCTGGATAAGTGGAATTTATTCTTGCAAGTAGCCTCCCTGCCTCGGAGAACGACATCGACGGGCCAAACTGGATGCTCGCGGATGGGCCCATCAACGGGGCCAAGAGAGTTGAGGTGCGAGCTGGCACCAGTATTACATTCAAGGTTCACGTTGAGGTGTCTCCTAGCAGTAGCAAGGTCATATCAACCGAGTGAGGCTTTAAAGGATCTGGAACCTTTATGAAGAAGAGTTTCGGCAAAGTTGGCGTTGGTGTCGAGGCCACGATGACGTACACGTACAGAAGCTCTGGAACTCATTTCCCTGCCATTCGGGTTGGTTCTCATCGGGATGGAAAGGTCGATACTCCCTACGCCCTAACATTGAACTTGGGTCGCGGAAGAGTAGTTGTCGGGAAGTAATTTGGTAGTGTCAAAAGGAAATGACCTGAAATATCCTTCGAAGTTTGACTTGGGCCAATCCATCAGCACATGCCTAAGAAATATAAGCCAAGGGATATCGCCGTGGAAGGGTCCTTGCGCAAGTAGAAGGAAGGACAATTCGGTTTCGGCTTCGGACTCGGGCGAAATGTAGATCCCGGAAATTCCCCACGTTGTTGATGACGGCTAAATAGTTCTTACAAACAACTTGAGCAATGAATTGAGTTCCTTTCTGCTGATATTTATCTCCCGTGCTGATCTTCTTAAGTACGCAATTCCAAACAGGCTATCAGCAACGTCGTCAACATGTCTACTGCGCGGGGCTTCATCGACGCGACAATCGACCGCCTAATAGGATGTAGTCCAGACCTCCCTCCAGAAACATGCAACTTCGAAAAATCCGAGTTGACAATTCCTCGTCCTAATGATGGCCCAACGCCTGCCGCTGATCTCCATCAACCCATCGACCGCGAGCCATCAGGTACCGTACTCGTTCGCAGTCCGTACGGCCGTGGCATCATGATGACCATGGGTTCTGCGCACATCTTCGCCTCTCGGAGCTACCAGGTTCTTTTCGTCAGCAGTCGGGGGACATTCGGATCCACGGGCAGATTTGATAGAGGATTCTTCGAAGCTGAAGCTGGACAAGGCGTTATTAACTGGATACGCCAGCAGAGTTGGTATACAGGCTCCTTTATCACGCTGGGTATGTCGTACTCGAGCTACACTCCATAGGCGCTTCTTCGAGATCCTCCAGGTGATCTCGTCGCCTCTGTGATTATTGCCGGACCGCATGACTATGCAAAACACATCTGGGGCACGGGAGCTTTCAACATGCAGCATATTTTTTGATCGCACACCATCGTCACTCAGGAGACAGGAAGCCTTATCGACCAGTATATCACACCTATCAGCTTGTGAGACTACGGCCCGGTTACAAAGGGTCTCAAGGAAGTCTCAAAGACGCGGCTTTCTAGCAAGCCGGTCTCGAAGACCCGGATCCCTTGGATCCGGTCTCAAAGGAAACCTTACTATAGCTTTTGTAATGATAAGGATACCTTCATAAATAGAGCTGCTACAAGCCCTCTATTAGATAGAAATCAAGAGCTTCCATCATATCTCAATATACCCTTCCTTTCTGATACAACACAGTACAAAGCACTAAATCCGGGAAAAAGTCTTCGGTCAATAATCGATGCTCTTCCGTTGACCCAAGGCGTCGACTCTCACATCTCTGGCGCTCGATCCGCGCCTTGGCTAACGCACGCCATTCGCCATCCCGACCGAAAGGACCCCAGCTGGTCCCCGTTGCAGCACGGTCAGGCTCTTGACGGAGTAATAACCCCTTTACTACTCATAAACGGATGGCAGGACATATTTCTCGAACAAACAATAGAGCAGTATGAGAAACTTACTGCAAGAGGATATCACGCGAGGCTTATAATTGGCCCTTGGACGCATTTGCAACCACAGAATAAGACGATAACGAGGCCCATGCTAGAATGGCTGCACAGAAATCTTGCCCGCCGTACAGACATTCAAACAGGACCGGCTGTTCAGGTCTACATCATGGGGATGCAATCTGCACAGTAGCTAGAACTGCCCAGATGGCCGCCAGCCACAAATCGCCTGGAGCTTTATCTGGACAAGAATGGAGCTTTGAAAGACCAGCCACCCTCGGCCGATACAGAACCTTCCCGGTTCACGTTTAATCCTATCGACCCAACACCAACCTTGGGCGGGCCATTGTTGGTTGGGGGAGGGTTTGTAGACGATACTGCCCTCGGAGCAAGACAAGATATACTAGCCTTTACTACCGAGCCCCTCCACAAATCCCTGACGATTATGGAAAGTTTCTGTTAAGCTCATGTACTCGAGCGACTGTCCCAGTGTTAATCTGTTTATTCGACTCAGTGTGGTGAACAAGCAACGCCAGTCGCGAAACATTACTCAACAACATATACGACTCTGGGGTACAGATAGTTTAACGCTTGCAACATAAAGCTGTTGGATGCGGCCTACGCTTTGGATCGTGGTGATTGCTTACGGCTCATAATTGGGGGAGGTTCGCGATACGACGATAACCCTTGTCAAAAGCTTAACCGCCCAGGGTGGTGGGGGGTTGTTCTAAGCAGTAAGTCAATAGCGTCATGGTTTTTCGTATTGGACTCTACAAGCCAATATTTAAAGCTGTTGGCCCTTGAGGAGTTTACAAATGACTTGAAAGAAGTGATGGAGCCTAGACCCTTTAACAGAGTAACTTGGGAGACGTACTCCACATGCACAGACAAAAGAAGAGGACTGTCGTATCGATGTCAGTATCTTTAGGGATACGTGTCGCTTTCAAATTCAAGGTCGAAGAGATCCGATTATTGTTAAGAACTAAGCAGCAAAAGACAGCTCTCTGACTGAAACGCTCTTTCAAAAATAAATGCAAGCGCTCCATCTATTCTAGACCCCAGGAATCCTCCCAACTCTGTGCTTCCCCAGACGCGTATGCGCCGCTGCCGGCATTTTAACGTATGACTGAGGGGCTAAAGCACCACAATGAATGAAGACGGTTTATATGTCCAAGTCACGAGGGGGTTGTGAGAGAACCCAGTTCATCTTGTCGTAGGGTAAAATACTGTCCTTACGGGCCCCAGGTTGTGGTTACCTCACTGTAATAGATAGGAAGGGAAAATACCAAGATAGTGTGAATAATGGGATATACAGCAGGCAGAGTCTATGTCAGCTATAGCTGTGATAGTTCCTAATCAATTATATACAAGGGAAGCTAGCTACCTGTGTGTGTGACACAGGGCCAACGGCGATAGAATAATAAATGGTGAAGTAAATAATATCCGATTTCCAAGTCTAAAGTCTAAAGCGCCCGTCTCCAGGTCTCTTGGGGAATAACTTTGAAGAGGCTTTTAAACATTTTCAGATAGAGAGTATTTTCTTTGATCCCTTTGGTTTACTTTGGAGCCTGTACTTTAACCTGCGTCTATATTATCTAATCTAATTAAGTCTAACGAAACTTAAATTGCTTTTTGTGACAATAAAATCCCAATCCCTTAGCGTCTTTAAACTGGAATGAATTCTCTTGGCTTCAGCCCGCTTGGAAATCTCCATGAAAACAAGACTGCAACAAGGAACATCAGAAGTGAATCAAAGACATATATTGTCCACTCATGACTGAGACAATAACCGGTTTGACCCTGGGCATATTCAACTACCCTGAAGATTGATTGAACTATGATTAAGGCGCTTACTATATATAGCATATATAAGGTTGACTCCCAAGGGATCAAACTGTTGAACGAGTCGGTCGTAGCAGATTTTCTCAACCTGTGGTGGAAGACTACCGCAATAGCTGTAAATAGGCCAAACAAGAGAACCTGGACGATAAGACCAAGTATTACAATTCTCTCACCCCATTTAGCAAGAGTAGCGTTCTGGACTACTATTATACCTGCTGCACCACCCTGGATCATGAACGTTAGGATGTCTCCAGTAACAAACGTCTTTGTCAATCTTGTCGGTCTAATCAAGGAATATTTCTCGCCGCGGACGCTGATGATTATTCTGCCCAGGGTTATGTATATCGATGCTGCGAAGAGAGCCGGTGCGACCAGGATATACATGCTTTGAATGGTATAAGTTATGATGCGACCGGTTTGGTTGGCGGAGGATATACGGGCTCCATAACCGATGACTTCGACTAATAAGAAGATTAACGAGGGTACCTATTATATGTGCTATAGGTTGCTTATAGAAACATCCGATTGCAAACACAATGCAGAAGCGGGTACGGGTCTTATATATTCTCCAACAAATATAGAAGAAGGAGGCCAGGAAGAGGAGGAGGAAGAGCGCTGCAGCTCCTTTGTTGGGGGCATAGCGCCAAAGGTAATAGCTACCTTTGGTGGGCTCGACTCCTTCCACGGGATCTAATAAAGAAGAATTTCCCATGTCTCCTTGAGTCTTAGCTGCTTCGTAGTAGAGGGAAAGAATTCGGGTTTGGAGGAAGGAGAAGAGTCGACAACAACGTAGTGAGGGTCGCAAGGTAAGGACAGATTGGAATGATTGCATCTGAGCGAGTTGTATAGTATGCAGAGTTGAACGAGTGAGGGGAGGTGGAATGTATATTAATATAATATAGACCTGAAGCGATTCTAATTTCAGAATCTTTAATAACCCACCTCGATTCGCAATGTTTTGCAATATATGTATTCAGTTGTGTGGAACATGCTCTTGGTTTCAATTGTCGTTGATAAAAATAACACCGGCACGTGAGAGCTGCGAACCAGGGTCGATTAATGCTATCTCAGACTATCCGTCGTCTGCTACGTGCGTGCTCGATAAATACTCGTATTCAAATTCCGCGTCAGAGCCTCTAAACTCGGATACGAGTATTTTCTCACGCATGGGAAATTGGCGGGGCCACTCGGATACTTAGATCTAGTCTAGCGGAACCCTAGTCGCCGGAGACTGCGTATATCATCGGACTCCGCCTCGCGCTGAGCTTGAATACGAGTATCCAGAGCCACACGGGTTTCCAAGAAGATAGCAAATTACGAGTATTGATGTTTTCGTTGATATGCACGCCACCTTGAAGAGTTCCGTAGCAATCCCAGGGCAATTTAACGGCTTAAATAACAGCATTACTCACAGCAGTCTACGCAGATACCGAGGTCAATTTACGCTACCCGTAGCAACGTGTACAATATGAATGCCTTGTCTCTATCAATGCCTATGTGCCAAGCACGTTCGCAACACCACCGGCGGTATTCGGCACTGAAATCCTGTCTATCGAGGCTACACCTATCACAAATTTCACTACCCACGTCCACTATGGTTATCGATTTACACAGCCTTCTATTGATACGGAAAACCTCGCTTTCTGCAACATCACCGTTATATATACGATCCAGGTACCGACGACTAAATAAATATTGAGATCTGGCTCCCTGTTAATGGATGGAATGAGAGGTTTTATGCTGCTGGCGGCGGGGGATTTGCTGCTGGTCGGTTCTTCTTCTTATATATAAATATAGCTGGTGCTCTTGCAGAGGGATACGCTACAAGTACAACAGATACCGGGCTCGGACTTGATATAGACCCGGAGAATGTAAGTTCTTGGACTCTTCTGGGCCCTGAATAGGTCCATATGCAAAAGCTGCGGAACCTGGGATCTACGTCTTTTAATAACTAGGTGGGTTTCCCTTTTACCCTGCAGTATCGTCGCCCAACTAATAATCTATAGGCTATAATCAGTAAAGATATTATTAAAACCTTCTATAGCAGGGCTCTGTTATATTTCTATTAGAATAAATACTTCTAAGGTGGGCGCTAGGGTCTGATACTTATATAGTACTATCTAACTGTATATAATAGTATTGCTGCTAAAGTACCAGCTCTTAAAATTCCCAAACTTATAGTAAGTATCTTCTAGCTGTAGTATATAATAAATATAATAGGTGAATACCTATATAATTATAAGCTAGATATAATTATATAAGCTGTATTATTAACCTGTAATAAGCTAGATAATATAGTTAATAGCTTAATAGCTGATATTAAGAGCTATCTAGCTACCTTTAATCTCTTCCAGCTTATTATAATAACTATATATTACTTATAAACTGATAGTAAGATATAAATCTGCTCTACTGCAGCCTCTATAGTAAATATAACCTGGCAAGGCCCTCTATCTATATCGGGGAAGTAAATCTGGTATAGCTTTAACTCTAGCTCTAATTTTACTGGTACTATAAGTTATCTTACTAATTCAGTATTGTAATTATAAACTACTTAAGTAATAGCAACTATATTAGCTATTCTAATATTATTAGTAAATAGTAGCTGTAGCTATTTATAGTAAAAAACTTGAATTTTAAAATTAGAAATCTTATATAACGTGTATGATAAGCGAGCGTCGCAAACAAGCAAGCGTCGCACTTGGATTTTCACCTTAAATCGCGATTTTAAAATAATTCTTAAAAACTTAAACTAAGCCTAAAATAGCTATAATTTTAAATATAGCTTATCTATAATATCTATTATTTTTGAGAATTTCTTTAAGCTATATATACTTATAGCGCTAGTAGTATAAAATTCGCACTGTCTTTTTTACTATTTTTATTTATAACTAGCTTCATAAATTAGTTAGAAATATAAAGAAAATACTATCTTATAATCTTTTTTCTTAAAAACCTAAAATCAATTCTTTAGAAATTTACTAATTAAATAGCCCGTTTTGGAAAACCTAAAATTTACACTTTTAGCTGTACAGTATAGGTGCGACGCTCGCTTGTTTGCGACGCTCGCTTATCATATACGTTAATTGGAATACTTAACTAGTTGTTATTGTATTTATATTTGAAGTTAATAGGTAGTTTTATTGATCGTGTAAGTGGGGCGGTCGACTAATGGGTTGGTCGGTTAATAGGGTAGTTGACTTATGGGAAAACGTACCCGGCTCCTGTTGAGTCTACTATCTCGATGTTTTTCTCCGCTTCTACAATCCCCCGTTCACCAAGACTTGTTGCATAGTATGCTCCCTTGTCCCCCAAAGTCAGGACTACATTCGCCACTCCCAGCTGCAAGAAACACTCCGTTGCCTCGGCCCAATCACGGTTCGTCTTCAGGTCCTCAAGTCCCCGACCCAATAAAACCGACGCCTCCTCCTCGTTCAAGACTAGGTGCGTGACAGTTCGAAATACAGACGCCTCAAGATGCACCGCGGGCCCTGGATTCAGCATCGTATCAATACCCTGCCGCCTTGCAGTGGCCAGAACCTGCACGGCCTCACTGTGAGATATCGCCAAGTCCGAGATGACCAGGTCTGGTCGCAAGCCGGCGGCCATACAGTCTACCCCATTCCGGTCACGAAGCCTCCACTGCTTGCTCGCTGCTCGAAACGCAATGATTCCGGGTGCTGGATTGCCCACGCCGCCCGTCCCAAGCAGCATGATGGCTGCTGCGCTCTGGACGCCTTGCAAGATTTGCACCTGCGACACATCGACGCCGCTATGAGCAATGGCCGCGAGAAGGCGTGCGCCGGCCTCGTCATCGCCCACGGCCCCATTCAAGTATATATGCACATCATTCCTCTCAGCAGCAGGGCTGGGGCGCGAGACAGCATGCCTGCGAGTTGGATCTTGGTGGCTCACGCGGTGCATCGCAACGGCCATGTTGGCGCCCTTGCCACCTGGACGGTGCCGTATTGAAGTTCCAAGCACGACTTGACCCGGGGCTGGCATATGAGGGATCTCGATGAAGGAGTCGGTAATGATGCCGCCTACGATCGCAACAGTTATTGGCGACATGCTGATGTTGAATGGTTGAGGGTCCAGAAGTCTCAGGGTTGTTTTGTAGCCTGGTCTGCTGTGTACGGCAGGTGGGAAACCCGGCTGCTTTATGGAGGGTGAGACCATCTGGGTACCCAATACCTTGCTCCTGCTGACAGAGGCAGCTGATATAATAGGGCCACCCGGATGTCAACTTATCATCGGGCACAAATCCAGAAGCCCAAATTGAGTCTTCAAAGCCCTCACATCCGGCGTATCCCAAGCTTTTCAAGTTTACATATATGTTGGTAACGTCTCGTCGTGTTTGATCACGGGGTCCAACTTCTAACGAGTGTGGACTATCAGACTGATGATGTTATTGATCAAGGATCTGTCTTACCCCTCTTTTTCCTTTGAGGGGTTTTTATGCAATTTGACGGATCCGTTACAGTCAAATTGATCAATGTAATCGTGTTCAAATTGATGATAATGATCTTGATTATCCCTCCCTTCCAGTCTGCCGGACCTCCCGAAAAGGGGTTGTCTGACCCTTTCTTCTGACTACCTAAGGTCCTAATATCAATCTATTGAAGGTTTTATAATACAGAGTCTCTTTCTAACATAATCCACGCCTTCTAACCAAAACAGAGCTATTATTGTATCAGAGGTTATACCGCCACATAGGGAGTCAATCCAACAATATATTATTATAACATAATATTAAATACATTCTACTTGTTGTTGGATAGCATACGGCACATTCGATCCAGGGATGAATGCTTAATAGGGTGTGGATCCTGAATCCGTTGATTGTCTTGATCTAGGATGCCTCCGGCCCCCTCCTTTCTCGAGAGGGGTTTTATGTCATCTGACACCCCCTCTGACTAAGGTCAGGATATCGATCGATCAGAGGTTTCGTAATCCAAGGTCACAATCCAACACTTATCTTATGCCGATACATATACTCACTACAAGACCATCAAATCAAATTCAGTGCACGTGCACCCCAGGCTTAATCACGCAAGCCTTCAGGAACGCGGGGTAGAAACCTCCAGTCAACTACTAATATCTTCTCAGAACAATCCTCAAACCTGTTCAGGTTATGTATGACGACTAAAGCAACACTCCACAACATGGCGGCCCCTGCCCAGCTTGAAACAATAACGCCTACGGCTACTTGTCCCGAGGAGAAAATCGACCAGGCGGCTGCTCTCCAGGTCCAAGATCGATACGAGAGGGAACGCACTAAACGGGCGAGACCAAAAGGTGTTTCTCAGTACATTGACCTCTTTTCATCGGAAAGGTTCAAGCATTATGGCCTAGATATATGGCTTGACCCGGCACATCCACCTAGCGATACCGCTCGACGATTTGGAGACTCCAAGTCCAAGGTACTCATTCTAGGCGCCGGGTATGGCGGACTACTTTATGCCGTAAATTTGATTCGGGCTGGCATGGCCGTTGATGATCTGCGTCTCGTCGACTCGGCCGGGGGTTTCGGAGGGACATGGTACTGGAATCGGTATCCCGGCCTGATGTGTGACATCGAGAGCTACATCTACATGCCCCTCCTCGAGCAGACGGGATACATGCCCAAGGAGAAATATGCCAGTGGCACGGAGCTGCGCGAATACGCAGAGCTCGTCGCTGATAAATGGAACCTTCGAAGCCAAACAATGCTGCAGACCCAAATAAAGCAGGTCGTTTGGGACGACTCGGCCAAAGAATGGGTCATCGATATGACCGAGACTCGCAAGGAGAAGCACCCGCTCGAATTCAAAGTCAGGGCTCAGTTCTTCATCTGTGCTTCCGGGATCTTGACTCATCCTCAGATATTAGACCTCCCAAGCATGGATACCTTCAAGGGTTCCAGCTTCCACAATGCTCGATGGGATTATAATTGCACTGGTGGATCGCCGACTGACCCCTCCCTGATCCAGCTCAAGGACAAGAGGGTGGCCATCATTGGGACAGGTGCCACAGCCGTCCAAGTTATCCCATACCTCGCTCGATGGGCCAAGCATCTTCACGTCTTTCAACGTACACCCTCGGCGGTCATGGAACGTGGTCAGCAATCAACTAGTCGTGAGTGGTGGCTACACATGACAAAAGAGAGCGGCTGGCAAAGAAGACGCAACGCAAACTTCAACGCGCATATGTGCAATGCCGCAGAGCCTGGAGACAAAGACGTGGTTGACGATGGATGGAGCAAGTGTCCAACATGGAGTGCACGCCTTGGTAGCCCGAATGCACCTATGAAGCCTGGAGCAATACGTTCTTATATTGAAGGGTTGTACGCATTGGACTCTCCACGTATGGAGAAAGTCCGAGCCCGCGTTGATCAGACTGTTAAAGATGTTAAAACTGCCGAGAAGTTGAAACCATGGTATCCAAGCTGGTGCAAGCGGCTATGCTTCCAGGATGATTATCTTTCTGTTTCGACCAACCCAACGTGACGTTGGTACATACGGATGGCCAAGGTATAGACGGAGTGTCAGCCGATGGCGTACTGTTCCAGAATCAGGAGTACGGGGCGGACGTCCTTATATTCAGCACTGGCTATCGCTCGGCCGCAGTAGACAACATAGCTCGCCGTGCTCGGATAACCGTCAAAGGTCGCCAAGGAAAGACCATGGATGAAGTCTTGGTAGATGGTGTCTCTACTTTGCATGGAGTCATCGGCCGTGACTTTCCGAATTTCTTCTTCCATGGGCCCTCTCAAACTGCTGCAGCGGCAAACTATTGCTTCTTTCTGGATGAGATCTCCCAGCACATCTCGTACATGATTATGCGGGGCCTCAAGATTGCCGGCTCAGAAAGGGTCACCCTGGAGCCGACAGAAGAAGCGGTTCAAGCATGGTCAGAGCAAATCTCGAGTCGTGCTCTGGCGCTAGCGGGGAGGGGAAACAGCAACTGTGCACCGAGACATCCAGTCCACGAAAGCAAGAAAAGCCCTTTAGAGCTAAAGAACAGAAATCGTAGCGGGCTCTGGGGTTATGGGGTAGAAAGTTATCTTCAATTTCTAGCACATTGGAGAGCGACAGACGATCTTCAAGGCCTCGAGATAAGAATAGTGTGAGGGTCAGCTTATACTCAGCTAAAATCTGCACGGCAATATAGGGTATCACTTTGTCGGACGCCCCTGTCTCCTATAACAATAGTATGTCAAAACGACTCGTTACTTTAATTACTAACAGACCGTTCCCCTCAGAGAGATTGCTTATATTGTAAAATAAAATAAGGAATAGTACTAATAGTATTACTGATATGCATTCATTTTAAACTGAGTTAATAAGTAAAAAGAAAAAAAGATGCTATCTTATTTTTCAAGCGGACTTATTATCTTAAGTAGAAACCACCTAAGCTAGGATAAGCCTCCGGTACCATATTAAACTCCAGGTGCACTGTTAGCCCTATCACACTATACGGTTGTCTTAATATATAACGTACATGATAAGCTTGCGTGACAAACAAGCTTGCGTGACAAAAATACCAACCTTCAAAATTAAAACTTCAATAAAAATACAACAACACCTTAAATCAATTAAAACTAATTATTATACTCTTCTCCAGAGGTCTCAATAACAGCCTGACAGGTCCTTGCATTATGACCGGCCTTTCTACAAGTTCCACAGCGCCTTTCCCTCGGCATCACCGACCTCGCTCGACTACTACTTCTTGACGATTCAGCTGCTACCTGTGCATCGATATCTCTCTAATCTATCTCACCCCTTCCCTTATCTACAGTTATCTTCCCTCTATTCTATAGGCGGGTTCTTTTTGCTCTATACTGCTTGCTAAGAGTCTTATTTACCTATTAAAGAATCTAGTTCTTAGATTTTAATAATACTATTTAATATATTATTATCTTTATTCCCTTAGAAAATAACTTAAGCATCTTAAGGATAGATACTGGAGAGCTGCTCTGATGCCTTCTTATTTGTTTTTTAAGGTATTCAGACTGCAAACTGGCCTTAAGTACTATCTTTGGGGTCTTCGAGACCCAAGGGTCGGGGAGGCCGACCTCCTTTACAGCCGGTATTGGAGTCTATAGCTGCACATCAAGCTTCAATATAATATTTTCTAGGTTTAAGAGAACAAGTCCAGCCCCTCGAAAACCTCCCTTAATATTACTCCTTGTCATAGCAGCTATATAGGCAGCATAGAAGGCTGGGAAGAACTCAGTCTTCGTAATGTAGGTTATAGAGTATTTAATTAATTGCTCAATTTCTCGACTATAGGCTATTTTAAGCAGCCTAAAGCATCTGATATCAAGAGGCTGGAGTAGATGAGATAAATGAGGCAGCATATAAAGCATAATAATGTTATTCTCTTTATAATATTTCTTAAAGTCGACGGAGTAGTAACTTTCGTGCCCATCGAGGATTAGAAGACAATAGCAACCGGTCGATCGATCCTTTGTATGCCGGTCAAAGTACTTAAGCTACTCAAAACCTATTTCATTATCGGTCCAGCTATTTTAAGTCGTCGCAATAGCCCAATCGCCCGGGAGGTTGCTTTTCTAATACCAGCTAGCGAGGTGATATTGGCCCGTAATTACGATAAATGGCTAGATCGCCCAGCCTTCTATATTAATCGCCTAAATAACTGTAACCTATTCCCAGTTTCTAGGCTGGACTGGTTTTAGGTTTCTACGCCTATCTATGCCTATAATAACTATTCTACTTGTAATAATATCTATTATAAAGCCGGTCTTATTAAAGTTATAAATATCGGCTAGGTTAATATTATATTTTATAATTATATTCTCTATAAGCTAGAACTAATTACAAATAATAGTTGGATTTTTATATTTAGCCCTCTAATAATTATATTTATAAAAAAAATATATCTTGAGCTCTAGTTATTGCCTAATAAAGTTAGAAGCTTAGTACTTACTAACGGGTGATATGTTGCAGTCGGCAAGCAGTTAGTTGGCTATTTCTTCAATACTACACAGTCGCAGGGGAAACCCTCGCAAATCCAGGTCGAGGATAAACTGAATAATAATCTGCTCTTCTAGATCGGACAGCTTGTGTGATTTGGGGATCTAATTGCGTCGGGATTGAATCCCCTTCTGCCGGCGCCATAGCATCATACGGCCAACTTTATAGATCTCTGCAGCGCATCGGAGCTTTAATTTTGGGTCATTTTGAAGGGCCTGAAGCGCAAGAAGGATTCTACCCTCAATATAAGGGTCAGACATATTTTGTGGTTGAGAATTAATTGATTAAATGGAGATAATGTAGGTGGAGGGATTTTTGTCACGCAAGCTTGTTTGTCACGCAAGCTTGTTTGTCACGCAAGCTTATCATGTACGTTATAAAGCTTCAACTTATTTATAATTTCCTTCACTGATACACTTCTCAATTCACGCCTTTAACCTTGGCGAGCCTCGACGCGCTGAAGCAATTCCCTGAGCGCAGACATCGGCTTACCATCAGTCTCGCCTATCTCTTGACAAGCGTGTAGATGCTCGCGGTCCTGAGCGTTCACCTTGGCGCCATGATGGTAGCGATTAAATGCCTGCCAATCGAGCGGGAGCATCTGTTTCTCCCGCGCTGCTAGCGATGCGGCAAACTCGTCCTCAGTTGTCTGTCTCGCCGCCTGCTGGCCCGGTTCCCCATGAATGCTGAGTCTTTGGATCTCTTTCACGGCCGCGACCGTAAGGCTCCACAGCTCGCCCTCGCTGCTGATATCACGAAATTTCGGCCAGTTTGTCAGCTCACAAGCCGCGAATACTGCGAACATGGGGTTGCTGAGAAGGGCCAATTCTACTGCTGGCAGAATAACACAGCTCGACACTCCGCTGGCGTTGTATATCTCCGCGAAGCCGTTAGCTACCCCGGGAGAGCTGTCATCCAGGACGAGACCTTGGCCAAGACGATCTGAGTAGGCGAGATCGGCCTCCGAAATAAGGTCTGGGTCTGTCGGGGAATTTGTAGGTAGGGTTACAGCCTTAGTTGAGTAGGCATGGATAGCGAGAAAGCCATTAATTATCTGCTCGTCTCCAATGCCGGAGATCTGAAGGAACCAGGATCTCAGATTGATGAATACGCTTCCAAGAATAACCTTTGTGTTCGTGCCACGCGCGGCCTCCCCGATTGTCTTTACCAGTCTCTGGCCGGTCTCGTTCCGTAAGGACGCGCCGTCGAGGGTCACGAAAATATAGTCGTAATCCGCACCAATGATTCTTGTTGGATCGGTGATCCAATTATAACCGTTGAACTCCTTTAACTCGTTATCATCATAGCAATACAACGTCTGCGGACGCTCTAATGCCTGTATTTGATATGGACGAGCAAGGAATGTTACATTGGATCCCGCCAGACTTAGGTGGTAGCCAACGATAACCCCCATGGAGCCGGCGCCAACTATGAGGATGCGAGAGCCCATTGTTGTAGTAGATAACTGGTGTGGTGTTTTGTGCGTGCAATACTTTTCGTTTAAGAGACTAAAGATTGGAGAAAATGAAGATATCAGAATGTTGATACTATCCAGGCTTTTAACGTTGTATAAATAGACTTGCGGAGTTTTGGGGTTGCGGAGTTTTGGAGTTGCGGAGTTGTGAAGCTATGAAGTTACAGAGATCAGCGGACTTTTAGAACACCGACTTTTAGGACACACCCGAACTCGAACCCCTCCCATATAGCTGATTCTGATCTAGCCAGAGCGTGTACTACTACGAGTTCGAGCGCACATACCAGCTGCCGGGCTGGCCGCACTTGGACCTGTGTGAGGCCCCGAGGACGGCGGAGCGCCCACACGGTGATCCCGAGTCCCCAGACAACAACCTCCGGTGCCACTCCGGAGAGCCGATGTACGTGTTCGAGAACATTGCGAGGCTGGGGCTGCCGTACCGGGACGACGGGGATGTGGTGTTCGCGCGGTATGCGCTGGACACACTTGCTGCGTTTGCGAGGACGTGGGATCCGAACCCCAGCAAGAAGTTCTTGAGGTCGAGGGGGTACCACAGCACACTTCAGACACTCGAGGCCACCGGGAGGTGGGAGCCGGCGGTGAAGGGAGACATGCGACTAAGGCGTTTAGATTAGCCAACGACAGCGCATATGATGGATGAGTTCAGGGACAGGGAGCAATGTGAATGGCTCAACCTGCCACTCGATTACTACGTTAAGCCCACCGGCCTTGACGGATAGCGTTGCCATTGAGAAAGTCTATCTCCACGACAGGTGGGTTTCAATTTTGGGGGTGAAGAAGAGACCAGTATTCCCGATCAGTGTAAAGGCCCCCCGTCTCGACACTCGCTTCGTCAAGTTGCTTGATCCGCCGACATGTCCTCCAGGATGCAGGGCTGGTGGCTGCTCTGCCACATGGAGACGCGCGCGTACGCTCTAGGAGAATTGCGCCGATGTAATCGTTTCGCTCTTACGTCACTCTGCAAGACGAGATGCTGTTAAGCATTGTTGCCATCCATCTTCTCAAGTCTAGCGTAATGCGTGATCCTTCTTATTGCTAGAGGCACGAGAAACATGTTCTATCGATACGAGCACTTATTTGTATGCGGCTGTTCAACTTCTCGAGCAGGCTGGTCGGTGGCTGAGGTGCGGGATCAGAGCCCCTATAAATGATCAGAACATCTTATCTACAGATCAGAAGCAGTGACTCTAATAAAAACTGGTGGACGCAATAAGTTTGTTATTCTATACTTGCCGTTCCAAAATCCTTAATCTATGTCGGTCAATGCTCCCCTAAGAAAAGAATAGTCTAGTATACATCTCCAAGATCACCAGACACCTGCCCTGACCCTCACGCCTGGTCGGTCCATTCCACTCCGCCTGGCTACAACATATGCATTGCACTACGCTGGAATGGCATCAATTGTCTCAACCACGGGGTACACATAGCTCCCATTGGACATGGCGTCCTCTCCGCCGTAGAATCTTAAGTTTATTTGGAAGCTATTTCCGTCGGGTGGTGCAGGCAACCAGTTGCTCGTCCAATTGGCCGGTGGCGGAACGTTGCTTGGCTGAATTAAAATCTGAAAGAACCGTCCTCGGCACCGCTAGAGATCGTCCCGTCCATTAAGGTAAAGTTGCTCCTATCCCCCAATGCGTACCTATCAAGGTCGTTCGGGATAAGATATGCGTTGGCGTCGTATATAGTCAGACTCCAAAAGCCGTGAGACTTCAGCTTTGGTTCTGCCGAGAAGGTCAAGCGCAACGCACTGGTGGATGGGATGATGTTGTTTATTGTCGAACTTGCGTAGGCTGGGTACATGGCCTGATCCCTTGTCAGGTAACCTGTCGCCGCAATGTTGTATCGCGTAACATACGCACTCTGAAAATTGCCGATGTACGCGGCCTGCGGGTGCACCTAATTATTATCGAGATTTTGAAGATATCCTGGAACAAAAAACTCATTGACGATGGAGTTATTTGCTGCCTGTGACGCCGCGGTGAGGTTAGTGCCCTTTGGTTGCGCAAAGCATCCCTTGGCGAGTCCAGCACCTTGAAGCGTTGCTGACACCCAGGTCCTGTCTGCGATAACCAGGGGGGCATTGTACGGTGACAACTTTGCGGTGAGCCTTAGAACGCCCTCCTCGAGAGTGTTGATTGATCCTGGAACAATCTTTGGGTCGGTAAACATGGTTAGGTTCAGGGACGGCGCAACCGGAAGCTGAGAGGCTCTCCGGATAGGGGTAATCCCGAACTGGTCCTGGACGCGGTGGACAGCAGCGGCATCGGCCTCGTTTGGCTGGACTAGGATGCGGACCGCAGAGATGGCATATGGAGTTGGAATGTTGATGTACGCTTGGTACGGCTCTTTTTGTTGAAACGGTGCACGCCTGGGTTGCTCTTGTCGAAGCGGATAAGGTATTTACCTGTGGGGTACGACTAGAGCTTCCCGATATTCGCAACGTTGTTGCCGTATCTATTCGATGTAAGCTTAAATCGGCATGTTTTTAGATGGACCTTACGGGTCATAGAAGGGCCAGACCTAATAGTGTATGTCAGTCTTGATTTACTACCAGGAGTATCGGAGCCGTCTTCAACGTGGGTGTCTAAGCGGAAGATAGCATACTTTCACCGGGGCGAAAAAGAAGATCAAAGAAACTTAGGGACCACGACTCACCCAGTAACAGTCTTCTATTTCCGGGACATTAATAACCAGATCCGAACACAACAGGTCGAGAAACGCTCTAGAGTATAGAGTATTAACGTTGGGTTTGTTCAACCATTTGTCGGCCGCAGTTGACACATTGCGCTGATGGAACAGCAAGTTCGTAGAGGCGTTCGTGGTGCGCTGTATAGCCAAGGCATACTAGTAGAGGGGATAGCCGTACTGGTTCGATTAGTTAGTTGGAGTTGCTTAACGCGCGGAATTGATAACAGGATCGACTGACGTAGTACGCAAAGGTCACGTTTGCTTGAGCACACATCGTCGTCTGGTTTGCGCAAACCGTCCACGGCAGGTAGGAGACATCCTGAGCTGCTGCAAACCCAGCGCCAAGGCAGGCTACCACTGCGGCCTTAGCCAGTGTTCCTGAAAGTTTTATCGTCCCAAATAACGGCGACAGCCCTTATTAGCGGTCTGCCTTTGCGGTTTGAGTTTAAATGCGGAGGAGATTGAAAAGAATATTAATGTTGTAGGCTCTCTGTCGTAGGTCTGCATACCAGATTTTAAGAGGTTAAGAGTAAGGTCCAGAAAGTCTCCTTTATATATCCTACAGCAATTAGACCCGAGCTGCACAAGTTGGTATTCAGTCAAGCTTTTAAGTTCTATCTCTTCTGCATGCCTCGGTCCTCGGCAATCTTTTGAAGGATGCAGAAGCAAGCAATCCATAAAAATGATACATTGTAATTTGGCTTAAACTTAAAGTTCCTAAGCCACGATCCCCAACGTAAACTCTGTCTAGCGGTGGGCGAGTTTGCATTATACCTCTCATCACAGCCACGATTTAAGTGGGAGGGTCCTAGCATGATGTTAGATGACGCAGAGTACCCATTAGAAGATCAAGATGAAGGGAATTAACTACATACGGCGTGCGGGTCTTCGGGAAGAATGACATGACGGGCTCCGGGGAGCCTACGCTGCACTGTGCTTAACAGCAATAACCCAGAGCTCTATGTTGAGGAAGGACTGGGCAACACATAACATGACTGGCTTGTCTCTGTCCACTTCGATAAATCATAACGTCAGGGCCCATTCTAGTTGCTACAATTCTTACGTACGTAGACGATGCCACGGTACGACGGTTGACCGAGTCGGCCTCTTTCTTGCTATGAAGCGAGCACTTCGACTTGCCCTAGACTAGTTATTAGGCATCGGTCAAGGGTGGCAGTCATGCGGAGAACCCAAGCGGGAGTTCCACACCCTCATGATGTTGCCCCTTGATATCCCTGCGCCGGCTGTAAAGTTCTATGATCCTCTGCGGCCGCGCCACTTGGCGTCGCCCTATAACCGCACGATTCAAGTACTTCGCTGTCAAAGCGAGAACCGTAGAGAAAATGGCGGCTCCTTGAAACTAGCCCAACCTTGCCTGCATTTGGATCTGGGTTCGGTGCGTCTTAAAGTCCGTGTCCCAAAAGTCCGTGTCCTAAAAGTCCGCGTCCCAAAAGTCCGCTACACCCATGCTAATCAATCAACTATGTGGGATGCAATCAACTATGTGGGATGACACCGGCTCGGGTACGGCTCGGGCACCATCAACTTCCCGGCAGGAATATTCAGGCAGTTATGTAATGCATTCTGCATACTCAACTCCGCTCGCGAGGTTCTTTTAGCGGCGGACTTTGAGGTACTATGCGGTCCACAAATACCCTTTTAACTTTTGTTCAGATTCATTTGTAAGCTTGATGCAAGCTTGAGGTGACCATCTAGATTAGGGGCACTCAAAACCAAATGTTAATAAAGAGATAAACAGTTCAGGCAAAAGAGACGGACTTGATACTTATTAGTCTCCCGTCTACTAATTTACTTCTCGACTCCCAAAATGTCTGAATCTCTTTCTCCTCAGGAGCCATGGTCTTTAGCGGGAAAAACGGCTATAGTTACTGGGGGATCACGAGGGATTGGCCGAGCCATTGCGCTTCACTTTGCTCGTAAAGGCCTGAGCAATATCGCCATCACTTATGTGGCAAACCGCAACGCGGCTGAGGCAACTTTGGATGAATGCCGTAAACTCGGCATTAAGCACTCAATTGCCATTCAGGCAGACGCACTTGATCCAGACTTCGGCACGAAAATCATTCCTGAAGTCCTTCGGGGACTCAAAACGACAACAATCGACATTCTCATCAACAATGCGGTTTTAGCGGACCCATCCGCGGCGAAGCCCATCAAGGAGACCACACTCAAAAATTTCTTGGAGATCATGCAAGCAAACGTCTACGCGCCAGTCTCGCTTACTACCGCACTCATGCCACATCTACCAACATATAGGGGTCGCATCGTCAACATCTCGAGCTGCGCTTCCAAGCAGGCAAACTCGGATCCTATCATAACATATGGCGCCAGCAAAGCCACTCTCGACAGCTTTATGCGCTCATTCGCAGACAACTTTGCCAAGGAGAAAGGGGCGACATTCAACAGCGTCATCGTGGGCCTTACGGCTACTGATGCATAGAAACAAAACCAAGATCTTCTGGGACCGGATTTTCTGAAGGAACAGCTTCGAGAAACATCCGCTGCAGATAGAATTGGTGTCCCGGAGGATATTGCGTACATTGTTGGCTTTCTAGCCAGCGAAGAGAGCAGATGGATCAATGGTGCTGCGGTAAGTGCAAACAGGGGGAACAGAAAGGTTCTTGCGGCGCTCGGTTAGACTTGACGTCTAGTGTAGCAGGGCAGAGACTCTGGGTGACTACGACAGGTGGCTGCGTTGCCTCTGGGTAGGGCTAGGAAATAGATAACGACAAGTAGATTGCTTTCTTTCGGCGCACAGGGGATTCAACATCCTCGGCGTTGCTCCTGGCCAGCTGGTTTCCATAGGCTTATCGGAACGAATAAGTCAGCCCACCCATTTACGGATCAGGGGCTTAGCTGACCGCCCCACTTACACAATAACCAAAATCGCAATTCAACTTCACTTAGAGATAAAACAACAACTAAGAGACCTAATTGGTTCATTTCAACTGATTTTTAATAAACTAACTAATGAAATTTCTAAATATCAAAAAATTAACCAATAAAAACAAAGGAAAAATAAGCTATTCTGAATCTTCAACCTCAGGCGTTTTTATTCGCCTTCTTGCCCTCTTCACATTCCGGATACCTAAAAATAGCTTATTTAGGTCTTTATAAACTCGTCCTTTCTTTCTAGCCTTTGATTGGTTTGAATTTCGTTGTAGAACTGCAATTTAGTCTTGTAATTGGGCAATTTGTAAGTGGAGCTTATCTAAGCCCTTACTAATAGTTCTCAGTAGCTGCCTTGTGGTTGGGCTAGCTAGGATTTCCTTCTTATGAGAACGAACCAATAAGGTGATATCCCTTGAATTGCTAGGGGTAGTAAAAGGGGCAATTTCAGACCTCTAATTCCTTTTTAGGGAAATAGGGGCTTCTGATTGGACTGTGATTGTGTTGTTAGGGTTGTTAATAACAAATTAGCTACCCATTGGCTTTAACATATTAATTGGCCACAACCCGGCTCCCTTCCAACCAGATAACGCATTTTTAGTAGTCAGAGCCTTCTTCCTTGCCTCAAAATAGCAAGTAAGGAAGTCTTCCTTCCTAGTTGGGCTAATATCAGTAAGGGGATTGGCTAGTATTAAAGCAGCTCGGTATACAGCTTTAAGTGGCCCAAAGACTGATATATCAAGAGGCTGAAGAACGTGGCTAGTGTGAGGCGGTAAATAGAGTAAATGAACCCTATTGGTCACACAAGTACGCATAAATTCGATCGTTGCATGTGATCCATGCCCATCTAGGATGAGGAGCCTCTTCTTATTGGCCCGGGCAGGCTTTGAGCCCGGAAGGAAGACTTCCTTTAGCCATTCAAGGCCAATATCGTTATTGGTCCAGCCCTTATCAGACGATGTAAATTGCCAATTGGTCAGAAAGTCCAATTCCTCAGGAAACTATTGGTGTTGGACGTGTTTTCCTTTAAAGATAACCAATGGGTCAAGGCACTTTCCCGTTGCGGAAATAGCCTCAAGAATAGTAATCCAACTAAGGTCATGTGGCTGTTTCTTAACCGTCGATCGAAGCTGCGATTAGCCAACTACAAGCCCGTTGGTTCCGAGCCCTTGGAAGACTCCAGTTTCGTCGAAATTCCAACGGTTGCGTGGAGGGATCGATTTGACCCCTGGTTGGTCCAATAGGTCAAAGAACCCGCGAATAGCATCCGGATTTGCTCTATTTATCCTTTTCCGGTTAATTCCCTTTTCTTTGAGCGTTTTTATTCGTTGGTTGCGGTGTAAGAAGCCGGTCATCCAGTATTTTCCGAGTCGTTGGTTGCTGCCACTTTCGCCCAACAAGGAAATCGCCAACTTCCGGATTTGGCTATGAGTCAAAGCCATACCGAGCTTATCTTGTCAGACGAGCCAATCGCAGAGCTGGTCTTCCTGGGTCTTGGAAAGCAGCTGACGCCATTCGTGAGCTTCGCTGCGGCTTGTGACGCCGTTGATCCGGCTGCGTAGGGTTGAATAAGGAACAACGCGCTGATTGGCTGCTCTTCGTATTGCTGTGCCATTTTTAACATCCTGAATGGCTGCTTGGAGGTCTTTTTCTGTATATTTAGGCATGAAAATAAAGAAAATAAGGTTGAATTGACCAACTGAGTGTTGTGGAAGGAAGAAACGCGTGTGGCTTGAGGCGCGTTGTGGTTGACGCGTGTGTAAGTGGGGCGGTCAGCTAAGCCCCTGATCCGTAAATGGGTGGGCTGACTTAACAGCGTGGGAAGGGTTTCTATGGGACTTGCACCCTCGGGCGAAATGAATTCCATTCCATGCGCCGGTGGCGCTGCCAAATCATGCCAGGATGCCCTCAGGATGCCCTCCCCCCTGTATCCCTGCAGATCTGCGAGTCTCTCTCGACGATGATCACTTCCGGTTGTTGGCGAGGACCGGTGGGCATGGCTAGCGGTTGGCAAGAGGTTCACTTGGCCCGTGCTCGGCATTGGTTTTCCTTGTCATTTATCAACTTGGATGATGAAAAAAGTGGAACACTTGTGATGGCTCTCTGACATATAGATGAATGAGATGTAAGCATGGCAATTGTGCTTGGAATACCGACGGAACTTCCCTCCCCATGCTTACGCGGGGAGCATTCTTAGGCTGTGACGACAGGGGTATCATAAGCCACTCGACCAACTCATGATGGATTCAGTTCATCTTGCGGCAGGCCGGAGCCGTGATCTTGCCGTCTCGTCATATGCCCAATATACTTCCGTATGAACTCGTTGTTGCTATCCAGCTTGTCATGCTGTGGCACCTGGCGGAACATAGTAGAATTCTACGGCTGTCCCATGTTTTGGCGAAAAGAAGGCGGACTTGCTTGATGGCGTTTGTCTCCCAGGTGTGGCTGTTTTATGAAACGTGCACGGACAGGCTGCGAGTTTCGCTGATTGGTCATTCTCGCCACTTGGTGGTTTCGTCTCTTGGTTCGACGGCGCGCACCTGGGCCTCAACGACCTCCTCGGCCTCCTTGGCAGCAAGCGCACACAGCTCCGCCTTATAGATTCGACCCTTGCCAGCACGACAGAAGTCTCAACATCTCCCACCAAGCGAGGCCGCCGACTCAGAGTCTAGCCTGCTCAATACTTGCTACATACCCCGGAGCAACGATGATTGAGCTTACCTCTTCGCCTAAGAAACGTGATAGCACGAATGATAATTTCGCGAGGGCGACCCAACGCCTTGTGGCCGCTACAATGCTGATGTCTACATTGTAGTGCGCCGAAATCATCGGCACGATGATCACAACTCCACTGACGACCCCTCATTTCCGACTCCTGTTGTCGAGATTGTAAAGGATGCTCAGGGGGGTGGAGGGCTGAGCTACCCCTTTTTACTTTGCTTTTGGCTCGTGGTTGATAGCCCTCGGATAAAACACCGGCTGAACGAGAGTACAGGCCAGTCGCATCGGGCCGCTCTGGCTTTTACTGCACGCCGCCCGCTGAGACTCGCTACCTGCGAACGATCCCTCCTTTTCACGCCAGCTGCTTGCCTGCTGCTCCTCGTTCAGCCGTCCAGCTCTCACCACACTCGCCCAGCTGCTTTGTGTGCATGCCGCTGTGTTACCCTCAGCAGCAGCAGCAGCAGTAGCAGTAGCAATATTAATATTACACGGCCTTCGCCCGCGGGCATGCCAGTCTATCTAAGGTTCTAAATACAGGGGGAAACCGTGGGCGTGGCCCTGGATGAAAAATCCGTACTCCAACGCCTTCCTGCCGCTCGCGATACCTTGGTACGCCGAGCTTAGCCTCACCGCTAAGCGCCGATTGCCGTGTGTAGACCGTATGAGCCGCTATTTAGCTCTCTTTCCTCCTCCTCAATTTCCCATTTATCAACTAGCCGCACCGCCAGCCGGTACATATGCTGCGTAATCGAAACGATCATGACGCTTGGGGTGTCGACTTCACCGCAATGACCCTATCACACTTTGTTCTGGTCAACCAATCACGCTTTGGGACTGACAGAGACCCTCAGGACAGGGGCCTTCCACTTCAACAATATTGAAATGGTTGAGGTGGAGGTGGAATTGATCGCCAGCCTGTACCCCGCAGAAAGTGCCATTTGTGATGTCACTCCATCGCTTTGACTTTTCACGATGCAGCTGCTTTTTTGTCTCGCCCACCTCGAATGACACGGACCATTACTGACTCCTTGCCTGGTAGCTTTGGAAAATGATGAAACACACGATGTCAGGTGCCCAATCTGTTGGGATCGTCTCCTTCCTTTCTCGCCTACGACAACAACCCGGTAGTGTCCGCCCTCAGTCCAGCGCTAGAGCCCTTTTCCGGTTTATAACAACTCCCCAGGGATCATTTCATTTCGTTGTAGGTCGCTTCCGAGTTTACAACATACGTCGCTATGCCATTGCCTCTATACCATATCGCTACTTTCTCCATTGATTCCCTATCCAGATTTGCGACACAAAATCAGAATGCAGTCCCAAGCAAGTTCTTTCTCAGAGCTCCCCTCTTCGCCCGTGCCCAGATTCTTACCATGTTACATCCCTCCAAGCTTGTTTGGTTCGTTCCTTAATTAAATAACTTATGCTACCATTATTTATTCCATTAGCGTGAGAAGTTTGTCTACCAGCCGGATCTCGCCTTGAATATGGATGGACATGTCTGGCCACCGCTCCAGAGCCCGAGGACTGATTTCATGGTTACAGCCAGGCCTTCCTCGCTCGCCTCTGCGAGCGGGCTGAGCGCTACGATGACATGGTCACGCACGTGAATGAAATCGCGAAGTTCGGTGATGAGCTCAGTTCGGACGAACAGAACCTTCTCAGTACTGCCTTCAGGAACGTGGTCGGCACTCGCCGTGTCAGCTTGCGAATCATCTCCTCGATCGAGAAAATGGAGTCTTAGAGTGGTGAGAATCATGTTGCTACCATCCGCGAATATCGCCACAAGATCGCCAATGAGCTTAAGGAGGTCTGCCATGATATTTCGAAGGTGTTAGACGAGAAACTAATTAATCCCCACTGCTACTACGGGCCAGTCTAAGGTCCTCTATTATAAGATGTATATCTATTTACTGATATTCTTACCCCAGTCCCTCCGCCCACCTGAGCTAACCCATCATGTTATAGGAAGGGTGACTATAGTCGTTTTCTTGCCGAATCCGCGTGGGGTGAACAGCGCAATATTGCCATCAGTTCTGCCCAGGCGGCCTACAAGGTAGGCCCCCTATCCATTAATGTGGGTTGATCAGCTCCGTTAGAGATTCTTACGTATTACCTTCAGATCGCCACTGATATTGCTCAGATCGAGCTCGCCGCCACCCACCCTTTGCGCCTAGGCATGGCTCTGAACTTCTCTGACTTCTACTACGAAATCCAGAACTCGCCCAATCGTGCCTACCACCTTGCCAAGCTGGCCGTTCATGATGTCCTTGCCAAGCTCGACTCCCTGTCCGAAGAACCTTTTGACGACTGCATGTTCACCATGCAAACTCCTCTTTGGGAATCTGACTATTTGGGCGTCTTCGGAGATTGATAAGCCAGGACCTCACGGTGAGGCTCGGATGAGAAGGTGACCGAGGCGGCCTAGGTCGAGAGGGCACGTAAGAATACCTTTTCCGAATTATTCAAGATCCTCGGCGGTGGCAGCATCAAGTGCGGCAACTGCCGCTGGCGCAGGTCGGATAGCGGGGGCAGTGACAACCTCAGCCTCGGCGAGGGCGGCGTTGTTGACACCACCAAAGAGGTAGCTGTCACGGAGACCCTCGGTGGTAGACACATGCAGCACAGAGTCGCAGACTCGCAGATCGGCATACATGCTGCCGCCACAGTACAAAGCCAAAATGCCCTCGGAGAGCCCCCTTCTGGCGTTCATGACATCGCCATGGACGAGGCCAACGAGTTTGACACGATACAACACCAAATGCCGGGACCACTCCCCTCAGCTCTCGAGACGCTCCGCCCAACGAGCATGGTGCTGGGCATGTTTGTGGTGTGTGCGCTTGCATGCGCTTGCTCTCGACCCTTCGCTCGGCATGGTAGACCTTTTAGCCTATAAACTTGGGCAACGGCGAGGGAAAGCCGGACCCGTAGAGATAAAAGGGAAAATTGATTATTAGTGGACGGCGAGGGTGTGTGTGAGTGTGAGTGTGTGAGTTAGAGATGAGTGCGTTATCCGTCTGTATTATTAGACGTTAGGGTGCATTAGTTTAAACGGTGGCGAGAGGTTGCAAAAGCGAGGAGAGATCGAGACAGCAACCGACACACTAGACGAGACGAAGATAGAACAAAGGCCGTCTCTCACGGTTGTCAATCAGGTTCCTAGAAAACCCCACAGTTCACCCTACCCATCTGTAACACCGGCTCAGGCCAGGGGACGGCCCATCCCAGATGGGCGGACGATCAGAGGTCGATAAGCCACAGGGGACCCGGATTTACCATCCAACACACGCTAAGGCAAGGAAATTAATGGGTTCAAACATTCATGTGATGGGAAGGAATGCCGAGTTTGCACAGAGGAGTGTAGCCTGACAACGTCCAGTCCAAGGATTCTCTACCTTTGCAGATAGAACTGAACCGGCATCTATAGCCAGCGAAGGCTCCCATGTCGTCGGGGACTCTTTAAATGCGGCGGAGAAAGCAGCGAATAACAAACAAGCAGCGGATGGAATACACCTTGGGCAGTGTGAGGAGGAAAGTGGTTGCCCATTTTCCCTGGGTCGAGTGTGATTTAAATGGTTAAACTGAAGATGCTACAGCTTGCCGTAATCTAGAAATACAAATTCAAGTTTCGGGAAGATGCACCCACGCTTACGTTGCACCCAGGTATAAAAAAAAAACTTCCTTGAACCCGCTTAGCAAATCACACTTTCCTTCTTCCGCAAATCAAGCCGTTCTTTCCCAGCATCCTACCACATCATGGCTAGGCAATTCAATAACGTACCCGAGGACTCATGGCTCGGGCTCCTTAACTTCGACAATACGACAAATGCTGGAGCGATCAGCAGCTCCCTACCCACGATCTTGGAGTCCAACCAAGGGCAAGGACAGGCGCTGCGGGGCCAGGCAGGCGACGAGTGAGTTTAGAATTGCTTGTCCGTGACCATATATTGACAAGGCAAAGACAGGATACAATCACTCGCCTCATCAAGATTGAGACCATGCTCAAATGGATCTATGGCAACCAAATCAAGTTGCTCGAGAAATACATTACCATCGAACAGATAATGGAGACCATGAAAAAGAGCCTCGACGAACAGGGAGAGTGTATCAAGGGCTCCCTCGACCAGCTTCTTACGAATGGCGGGAGCATGGGGTGCGGGACTGGGGACATGTGAGTCAAACAGAGCATGCTATTGGCGACGAAGATGACACAGACCCAAGCGAGGATGAGGCAGACAGGTTCACGGGCGTGGCGCATCTAAGCAAGTATCTTTGTTGAGTGATCCGTGGGGGAGGACGGATGGGTTAGGCTGATAACATGTGTGCTGTATCGTGTTTCTGTGCTTGAAAGTATCACTGCTTCAGAGAAATCAGACATTGGTCTGCTCAGTTGCTCATTCTCGGGGTCCACCCCCGGCCGGGAACAAGGCCGACAATGGAGCCTATGGTGACCCGCCAAGGCGTCACCGCTGAAGGTCTAGACCTTGAAGGCGGCCGAAAACTTTGTGAGTGTTGCTGAGATGACGAGTCCGCTGACAACGAACGCCCGGTGTGTTCCGTCTGTTCCGTCAAGGGCGCGGCACCCCGGAGCCAAGCCTACTGAACGCCCCGGGCACCTGCAGGGCCGGTGCCTGAGGGTTTTTCGATGATCATAAGGGGGCGACCTCGATCCACTTGAAGCAATGGATGAAGCGGTCATTGATAACTGATGGTTGGGTCCCTGAGGGAGTTCACCCATTAGCTTAGCGGGGCTCTAGAGTTGGTTTGCGGGATTATCAGGATAAAACAAGACGCGACCTAGACGCTAAGTAGCAAACTCAGACTACTAAGGCCCCAGCAAGGGGTCCTGGAAAAAATTACCTTGCGATATAGCCATCGAAGGTTTAGCAGGGAGTCTCGGCGGGGGACACTCATGTCGACCCGTCGCTTGATATAGTAGACTTTTTAGCCTATAAACTCGGGCAGCGGGGAGGGACAGCCGGAGCCGTAGAGATAAAAGGGGATTGATTATTATTAGTCAATAGCAAGGGTGTGTGAGTATTGGAGTGTGTGAGCTGGAGATGAGTGGGTTATCCGTCTGTGTCATTAGAGGTTAGGGTGCGTTAGTTTAAACGGTGGGGTGAGGCCGCAAAACTGAGTATGGATCGAGACGGCAACCGAGACACTAGATCAAATAAGGCCGTCTGTCACGGTTGTCAATCAGGTCCCTAGAAACCCCACAGCTCACCCTGCCCATCGGTACCACCAGCTCAGGCCAGGGGACGATCATCCCAGATGGGCGGACGATCAGAGGTTGATGAGCCACAGTGGACCTGGCGAGTGGAAGTGGGTCCCTCTCCCGTGGGATGCGGATGAGAAGACACGCCAGCGACGTCAGTTAAGTTATCCAGATGGGGATGTGATGAGCGCCTTCGCGCTGGGATAAAGATAAAATGCCTGGACCTTGGCTGCGGCATGCGAGCCGTGAGATGTGATGGCATCATTGTTACGGATCAAGATTCGAGATGCGCAGCGGCCTTGGGGGCGGATGAGATGACCACGTCCTGGTCTGATCAACATAAGCATTTATGGGATACAGTATTCTGCCGGCCAACGCAACGCCTTTGCAGAAATCCATGCCCCAGTACATTGCATCCGGAAACGGAATACGGAAATGACTCCGCTCGAACCCTGGCTCCTGAGCGCTTGGGCCAGCTCTTGTCCGGAACTTGGATGTGCCGAGGACCCGAGCGTCATCCCTTGTGCCCTTGATGCCGATCCCCCGCGGCCTCACTCCTCCAGATGGTGAGACCGCCGCCTCCTGGGGGTCAGCGGGTCACCAACGGCAGACGTTCAGGGGAATGATTCAGTACCCGGCTCCTCGCAGGTCCTCCTTTGCCAAGAGTAACCTGGTGCAGGTCCTGTCGTACGCTCGATTCAGGTTGATCTGTGGTTGAGGTGGTACCAACTTACATAGATGGCTTCCCTCCCCGATGATCCGAAAGATACGAAAGGAGGAGGACGCATGTTCACGTGCAAGAAAGCCTACATCAGTACAGCTATACAGAAGTAGTTCAACGCCTCCTGCGAACATCCCTCCTTCGACCCCAGCTGCCTGCCAGCTGCCTGTCGGTCAGCTGTCCAGCTCTCACCACACTCGCCCAGCTACATTGTTTGCTTGCCGCTGTGTTATCCGCTCCTTATTTGCATCTGCCCAGAACGCGTCCACTTCGATCTCGCTCCTCCTTCATTCAACACGCCATGCTACCCCCTTTGGATTCTCGATCCCCGACGACATCAGCGCTCCTGGCCCGTGGTCGTACGACGCAACATCATCCGCGACGCAACTCCACCCGACCGCTAACCATCATCGTCGTGCCGTCGTAAGTCCGCTGACATAGTTTTCGAGGTCGTTTTTGGTTGCTCTAGGAACTTCTGCTGCGATGAGTTTGCCCAAGCCGCCGACGTCGCTGGACGGTTCGTGCTCCGTCATCTACAAGAACATCCTTTACTCTTTCACGCCCGAGGCCTTCTTGTCCCTGTCTTTGGAGGAAGGCGCAAAATGGAAGCAGCTGGAGATGGGAGAGAAGGTTTCGGGGGCCGTCTGTGTTGGGGCGACCCCCAGTGATGCCGCTCAGGCTGGCCTCTTCGTCGTCGGTGGAACCGGCGGCTCGGATGGCTACACTGGGCTGCAAAAGTATACCTACTCGACCGGCAAGTGGACTACCATCACCCCCTCCGAGTTGATTACTAAAGATCGCCTGTGGCATGGCTCGACGTACATCAAGGCCGACGATGCCATCCTCATCTACGCCGGCAGCCGAGACGGAGTCCCGGCCCCCTCGGGCGAAACCTTCACCATCCAGGCGTCCGAGCCCTACAGCGTCAACTCCCATGGCCCTAGCTCTAGCCCCGGTGTCAGGCCTATCCTTCTCAACTGGTCCGATGCCGATGCTTGCTTGGTCGGCGGCGACACTGGAAATATCGCTGTTGCCTTATTCAATCCGACTACAGGCTGGAGGGAAGCGGGAGCCACCTTGGCGGAACCTTTATCGAAGGACTTGAGTTGCGTTCAGGCGATTGTGATGCCAGGGGATGATGGCTCCAAGAGCCTCTACAGTTTCGATCTCTCACAATCCCCCAACCTGGTCCGCCGATTTGTTCTCCAGGACGCCTCCGGCGCGGCCCTTTCCAACTCGGCCGCCGTCACCAATGAGAAGCGCGATCTGTCCCTGGACGACTGGCCAGAGTACAACTCGACGTTTGCACCAACCGCTACGCGGCAGAAATTTGCCGTTGCCCAAGGCGCAGACGGCAAGGTTGTCTTCTCTGGTGGTAATTCCGAGGTGCCTCTTGCCATCTTCAATGCTACCGAGAACTCGTGGCTCGACGCTACCGAGGTGTTCGAGGTCGAGAAGCAAATGGTTCTGTCCGAGAGCACGTTGACCTCTTTGGCTTTGTCAACAACCGAGACATCTAGCTCGACCAAGTCGACCAAGTCAACTTCTACGAAGACGAGGTTGTCGACCTCAGAGAACTCGGAGATCTCGTCGACCTTTGCGACCTCGACTGCCTTATCAACACGCAGCTCAACCGCTTCTCTGACAATATCCGAGGCCAGCGCCTCGGCCACGACGGATGCTGCAGGCGCGGCCGCTGGCAGCAGTGACGATGATTCCGGTCTCAGCTCCCACGTCATCCTGGGTATCACACTTGGATCGATCCTCGGATTCTTGGCCTTTCTTGGTCTGCTGCTGCTGCTCTTGGCGCGGCGACGCAAGGCTAGCAGAAACGGTATGGAGGCTAGCAGCGCCAGGGACTTTCCCCCCGATGAGATGGACTCGGTAGCCTTTGGCAACGGTCCACGCCAGCCGCTCTCGCCCGGTCAAATCCGCGGCCATAACGCCACGCTGTCTCAAGAATCCTACTCATCCATGGCTATTTTGGTAGGTCGCGCCGGGAAGCAGAAGACCAACCTGACGCGGAAGCCTAGCAGTGATACGGCTCGAAACTCCGGCAGCTCTTTGCACAAGCAGCTGAAGGCCACCATCAGCAAGCCGATTCTGCAGGAGATGCCGTACCCTGCTCTGCAGGGATACGACACCAGCGGTATTGCTCTCGACCGGACGGTCCCAGAGCCCCGACCCCGTGCGGGACTCATTGAAGCCCAGAGCGGTATGCGGAGGAGCTCTGGCTGGAACCGATACTGGTCCGGCAGCAGCGCATTGCAGATCCTCGGCTTCGGTGGTTCCAAGAGGACAACCGTTGGCTCTGAGCAGAGCTCCCGCTACTCCGAGTCCACGCACCATCGTAACACGAGGGCCACGCAGGACTCGTCAACTATTCCATCGCTGATCTTTGACTTCCGCCCCGAGATAAATCGGGTCAATTCCGGCAGCCTTGTTGTGGCCGAGTGCAATAAGATCCCCTTTGAGGATGGAGTAGCCGGCAAGATCGAACGCCCCCCCTCGAGGACGTCGTCGTCGGGCTGCTCTAGTGGCATCCCGGAGAGCGTCAATGAAGCCTGGGACCCTACCTTCAGCTCGAAGCCCTGGGGTGCTGACCGTGCGCCTAGTAGCTCCTATAACCCCAGCTCCTACTTCGGAACGCCGCTCTCCCCAAGCGTCGCGGGCCGGCGGAGCCCCCCTACAGGTGTGAGCAGCCAGCCTCAGCTTGCAATGGCCTCGACATCGTCAGATATGAGCTGGCTGAATCTTAGTGACCGGTCGCGAGTGTGAAGCAGCCGCAGCCTCGACGAATAGTTACGATGCCCAAGTCAGAACTGGCTCTTGTGGGTTATACTTTCCCCAGAATTAGAGTTACAGTCCCCGAGCCTATCAGAATTTCCCAGTGCGTTATCGTAGCGGCTCCATCGCATGCCGAGTGCACGGACCTTCTCTTGTCAGTGTTGGATTGTGACCCTGTATTACGAAACCTCTGATAGATCGATATCCTGACCTTAGTCAGAGGGGGTGTGAGATGACATAAAACCCCTCTTGAGAAAAGAGGGGGCTGGAGGCATCGAAGATCAATACAATCATCAGATTCTGGATCGATATCCTATTGAACATTATCCCTCAGATTGAATGTGCCGTACGCTATCCAACATCAGGCTAAACCGTCGACTCCCCGTTAGGGGAACTAAGGACCGACAGCCCTCGTCATCGATTGCAAGATTTAGCATGTGAAAGAGAGAAAGTCCGTAGAGGCAGCCGATATACTTCCTAACCCGCATGATGCCTGTCAAACCCCCCCTAAAATGTACATTCGCGTGGTATTATGTCGCTTTTAGCTAGCGATGCGATCATTACATATCTGGTGGCACGAAGTTGACTGAACTGACTTACCCTTGCTGCCTGTCTCCTATCGGGAGCGCAAGCTTGGACCAAGTCCTCATTATTTGCTATGTCCTGCGGGCACTACGAGGCCGGCCGGAACGGGAATATCAGTAGATTCAAATGCAGAATGACGGCAACACCCACGTCGATACGGTAGTAAGGTGACCGGCTCACAATCCTGAAGGACCAATTGGAAGTCAGGAAATGCTTCTTTACGGCAAGTGCCGCGGCGTGGAAAACGGCCATAAATTCCCTGGTCGACGGCGGTAACGTCAATGAGCAAGCGTCTGCCAATGCGATTTCACGTTCAGTAAGCATGATTGAATCATGAAATCGTCAATTAATTGCGCCTCGTAACTTTCCAGCCCTTTGCTCGGTTCTCTTGTCTGGGCAGTGTTATGCGGTGCTAAGTGCGCAATGTATTAACGCGTGTTATTGGAAGCGGCCTGCCGCCACGAAAAGTCCTATGCAGTCACAAATTCGTCATTGCGAAGCCGCAGGGAGGACTGTGCGAAGTGACCAAGAAATCACGGGTCATGGTGCCAGCCAAAACGAAAAGGAGCCGTGTGATCGAGGCGCCTCGTGGCTGCAAAAAAATGAGGACCAATGTGTGATAAGATCTAATGAGGGCGTATACCAAGGTGATCGCAAACTACCGCCTGTCGATAACCACCACCGCCACTACTTAACATTTTCTTTTATGATTGTAACTTTATATACGGGTCAAGTTTGGGTGGTTTTCTGTTAGTGCTTTGATTTGCGGGTGTATCTGCAGCACGCAGCTTACAGATTGGAGTTACCAGACTCACGACGGCTGCTAATCGAGGCCGATGTATACTATTGCAAGTGGGCAGTATTCACCTTTAAGGCACTATCGCGAATCAGTCTATCAATAGCTGTGGTTTGGTAATCTCCAGTGAATGATAAGATTGAAGAAGCAGTGAGTCGTGAATGTAGTAGCAGTGCTCATGACGGTTCTGACCCTTCTGTTCGCAAAGTTGGAGGTTTAACATCCCTCTCATAGGGTTCTGCCCCATTAATGCGCCGACTACTGGCAGTAGATAAGGAATCGGGGGATTTAGACGTGGAATCTGATGAACCAAGCTGCGGATTGGATGAGGAAGACGCGGATTCGAGGGCGATGCATCTCGCCATCCGGGAGTGAGGATGCCATCTGAATACGGCGTGTTGTCGATTTCCTCCTGGCTGAAGCTCGCTCCAATGAATTCAAAGTGCAGGACCGCTTGCATGCTTGCAGCCGCACGTACCCATCATCCTGCAGTAGGGTGTGTGTGCTTGCATAAGGCAAGCGAGGGGCTGTCTTGTCGTATCTAGCGCCCGTGGCCCAGAGCGGGGTATAAAGTGCCTCTATTTTGTCTCTCCCTAGAGTAAGAACGATCTCATGCAAACGATCACTCAACAAAGCATCCTAACAGGTAGGAAGAAATTGCAGTATATAACCGCTTGACTGACAATTAATCAGAAGAAATGTACAAAAACACTCCAACCGACCACACTTCACGCACAAAAAAGAAGTGGAATGATGACAAAGAGTGCTCGTCTTGCCCACCGGAACAGATTTCGAGCCTGATTCGTATTCCTCGGATAGCTGGATTGAAAAATATAGCTACGCAGCTATATAAAGGGGGCCAACAGATGAGCATACCGAACAGCGGAGATGACAAAGGCGAGTGGTTGTACATGAAGCTGTATGTTAAAGGAGAAGAGTACCTTCCCACGGACTAAGTGACAACTAGAATGGGTTGCGCTTCCCTGTTATCAGAATTAAGTTTAGGAATTTGATAAGACGGTGACTATTTGGAATCTCTTCCTCCACAAATATATTCTCAGATATATCGGCACATAACCGCGTCGGGCGGTATCAGTCTGGACGGCGGTAGCGACGAGGCAGTTGTTGTCCTGGTGATGGTGGTAGTCCATGCAGTAACAATTTCAGCTTGGTATATACATTATATACCTTCAGCAATAGAAGTGCTATATGAGTAAAGTCCTGGTTGGAGGTCATGACGGCCATGTGACCCTTGATTTCGTCATCTTTTTCGAAAGGCAAGGTACCAAAGGCTTCTAGGGCGGTCCCCCGGAAGATATTTACGTCATCCGTATTCTCCGCTGTTATACGTCCTGCTAACTGATCTAACTGGTCCATTGCTAAAGAGTTGTCTCTAGCTTCGGGACCAAAGCCAGACTTCGACGGCCTGTGTGTTCACGTATATGCCCGCCATCTTCACCTGCTCGTTGCGCTCGGGGATGTTGGTCTGATCTATGCTGATGGCGTCGATCTAGAGCATGATGGACTTGTTATGCTCTTTGCGTTGTGTCAAGTAGGCATGTAGGTTGGTTGTTACCTCGAAAGGCCATCCATCTAGCTCGATCGTTTCTTTGCAAGCAGATTCTCCCCAGTAGTAGGAAAGAGCTCTATAGGGAATCTTATTGGCACATTATGACTTGTCGTAGTGCGGGTCGAGAGTTTCTGCATCTAGTCTAGAGACGAAATGGATTTTACACTGGACTATCTCATCAAGCTCTCCGCTCACAGGTGGGAGAAGCTCAACAAGACGTAGGTGCCACGAATTCCGTAGGGGACTGTATTGGAAGAGCTTTATGAGACCCATTAAGAAGACTTACAAGCTCTTAGCTCCTGTTGATTACCGAATATTTGAATGGAAGGGTGATATACTGAATAGTTATCCTGGCAGTCCTCGAATGGGTTGAAGCCCCTCTTCCCTTAGCTAGCTGCCGCTATTAGCGCCGTTACTCAGCCTCAGCCGGACGCAGCTGCGCATTTCTTGTTCATAAATCAGGCATTAAGCAGCTTGTTCCTCAAGCAGACCTCGTTGGTGAAATTTCATAAGCTGGGATTTTTCGATATCCTCGAGTAGACTACTTCAGCGAAATTTCTCATAATCGTAGATGGTTATCCAAGTCTTCCATATCATAAAGAAGAGCTCGACAACCTAACCTATCGAATCCGGCAATCCGTTCCTGTTGTATATCCGCTGCCTTTGGTGAGTTATCTACGACCACATCGACGTCCATAACTAACCTTCCCTTTACAGGCCCCATACGACATAATTAATGGGTTGGTCGGTTAATGGGGTAGCGGACTTACCCTTTTGTCTATTTCTCGCAGATCCGTCAATACCAGTCAACATCATTAAAGCCATCCCATTACCGCCTAACAAGACATTCACAGCAAACGAGGTAGTTCTCTGGGACCAGATCTATTTCACCACGTAGTACAAGCCGCGCTCTGACATTGGATAATGATGAGTCAGCCAATTCTCAACATCCCCTTCGCCTACCGCGCGCTCTTCTTCTACTTTGAACCTTTTGGAGTCCTCGTCGGCGCCCTGTTGCTCCACTTTCGCCCCTTGAGCTTCCTCAACGCCATGGCTCTGGCTGCCAAATACGCGCCGGATAACCAGATCATCTACGACCAGCTTGCTGCGACATATACCCTATTTGCGTTCAATAAAGCTAAATGACCTGCAGGTGTGGAGAGGGGTCCTGGTCGGTATCTTGTTGTGTGATGCTATACATTTATTTGGGAGTTGGGCAGCTCTGGGCGGGACAGTGTTCTGGGATCCTCGTACCTGGAGGCCCGAAGATTGGGTGAACCTTGTGAGTCTTTGGGGACAGGCAGCCCAAGACCAACACGAGCGTCACCGTCGGCGTTGCCGCTAGTCTATTCTTCTCTGGCAGTGCATTGGGCATCGTCTTGCACCGACGAGACTCTACTACTTCTCTCATATCGGCTAATGGGATTGGAGTACATTCCTCACCTCTTGTCCCTCGGGCGGCAAGGCTAGTTTTGGCTCACCTATGCTGCCGCGTCAGTGGGCGAGTTGGGTTTGGCCGTTAACGTATCGCTGCGGTCCTACATGAATAATTTAAACTCTAGAGACGATGGAGTGCCATTAAATGAGTGTATCTATTAAATTATTCGCATCACTCTTCGAAACAGAATCCGCTGTCTTATCCACTCGGCTATTATCCACACCCATCTACACATGGCTTCTCCTTCGAAGCGGGGCAGATGCGCAGCAGCATTTGCGTTGGCAAACATCCTCCTCGCACTCAAACTCCAGTGCATGGTACATGAACCAGTTACCAATTGGGCTGATCCTCGGTCCCTGGTTGAAACAGGTATCATCACTGCCACCACTGGTGATGGAGATTCCAGCTGCAACATAGACCGTCTCGCCGCACAAAGAGGTTGCCGATGGGTTTTCGAATGTCTCAAGAATAGCGCTGACCGGGACCCAACACTCACTGGGACTCTCAGTGCAATAACTGTTGAAAGCCCAGTTTCCAAGCCCAGTGTTGACGGTGATGGGGTCGTCATCGACCTGCAGGTGAATGTCCGTGACGGTAACACTACGGATCGGGCTGAGGACGATGTGGAGGTATTTTTCGGTCGTGGGGCAGTCCTCGATGGAGTAGGTAACTCCATTTTGAACGCCTTGCGGATCATTCTCGCTGAAATCTTGGCCGCATTGGAGGTTGGTTTGCCTCGTAGAGTATGACATTTTTAAAGGTCCAGGCCCTCTTTCGACGCAGCAGGGAGGCGCACCATTCGGGCATGTGTCGTACGTCCGGGGGAAGAATCGCTCCGGCAAGTTGTTTGCAGGTCGGCATCTGCTGATGGGCGGGCATTGGCAGGTCGCAGATTCGTCGACGGAGCAGGTGTCGATGGACTCGGAAACAAGGCCGTGGCACTGGCCTGCGAGGAGGAGGCAGGCCAGGCCAGACAAGGCGTTGAATCTCATCTTGGAGGTGGCGTATCTGGGGGATACAGTCCGGAGAGGGAGGGTGGTTTCTCAAACGAAAGCAAGGAGGCGAGCATCAGCTGGCGGTTCTAGGTTGGATAGAATCCGGAGTGGAGTGAATCTGGTGTGGAGAGGAGTCTTGGATGTGAGACTGGTCGAGGCATTGGCCCGTTTATATGCTCTTTGGACGAAGAGAGACCTCCGCCTCTGTCTATCCTGGATCCCTCGTCTCTATCAAAGCCACGTCAATCTCCCAGTCTCCCGGAGTTTTGCCTTGATGCTCACCTCCTGCTGGGCTCTCTCCCGCAGAACCCGGCGGAGGATCTTGTCAGACTAGTGCCTTGTTAGCTCGTCGGATCGTCGGAGGGAGTCATAATATGACACATTATTGTCCACTGACCTGAATACGGGGGATGCTGTCAACAAACACGACCCCACCCCTTAACCATTTTTACTCGGCCGCTCGAGTCTCCATCCACTTAATTGTTTCCTGCTCCGTCACGTCCGAGTTCTTGACAGCGTACGTCCGAGGTACCTCTTCCCCATTAGGTGACAAGGGAGGTATGCTTAGACTGACCAATAACAGCGCCGTCAACTCTCGTGTGGTGGCCGCATCCTTAAATGCTGCTGAGTCACATATTTGCGGATCTCGGCTGGAGGGTCTAGCGCGGCTGTGGGAAAGGAGGATAGAGGTGTCATCAGGACGTCAAGAAGCCTTATTACCCCGCACCGTCAACTCTTCTCGATACCACCAGCACACAATATCGACGTATGTTCTCTAGAATTCCGCCCGGGTGGTTTACCCGAGCGAGGGGAACTACGGGACTGCAGCGCCTCAGAGTGGGACTTGATAGTTGATACACAGGAGAAACAATAATAAGAATGACGGTTACTGCCTTCCTGCATTTATTCTTAAGCCTGATGTATTTTTGGCCTTGATAATTGTTGGATCCGATACGGTCAATTCGATCGGGGCAATAGCGTTCAATACGATGTTGAGACCAAAGATGATTTGTGTTGATCTTAGGATGCCTGCAGCACCCTCTTTTCTGTGAGGGGTTTTCCTGTCAATCTCACTCCTATGACTAAGATCAGGATATTGATATGTCAGAGAGGATTGTGCCTATCCGGCCCTTATTCCGTCACCCGAGGGCCAATCCAACACTTACTTATAGCTGCATCGGAGATGTGTCACGATGTGTATTTGGGTAGCTGGGCGTGTATATGGCGTGTGACTGCTATAGCTATATCCTTCTAGCTGGTTTCAGTATAAGGATGTACAGGGACTCAGAGCGGGGATCATATGCAACTCAGAATATACACACATCCAATGAGACGCCTCACAGAATCAGGGCTCATGACAAGATGCGACCAAGTAGGACTGGTATGTGAGGGAATGGAAGGTTGGCGATACGTTGACCTGGCACGATCATTAAACTTTGTGCTAGACAAGGCTATAGGTAAAATATGAGGATGCACCCCGCGCTCTTTTGACCCACAGGTCAGATGTTCCCCTACCAAGGGTTCATATCTCGCATCAGGTAAGCCCCTCTTCACCTTAAAACTTCTCTTCGTTCACGCCTTCGATCTCCTCCAATGTCACATTAACATTTCCTCAGAGCTTGTTCTCAATACCTCGGCCATACCAGTCAGGAGATGGATACAGCAGAACTTGATCCAATCCACACCGCAAAGGCTGAACGCACTCGTGCCTGAATCAAACCCAAAGGCACGGGAGTAAAAGGACTTCATTTTTGCGATTGAGTTCCTAGGAAAACATCGTTCATCGATATGGAAAAGCTGTCATGCAAGCTCGAAAATCTCCCCCGAGAGGTGCAAGATCAAATTGTTGCCGAGCTAGAGAACACTGGACGTTAACGTTATGTCTAATAGTAGTCAATGTGGTTTCGTGCGGCTATCGGATTGAGGTAATCAAGCTGTCTTGAAAAGCTGGGGCGTAGACTATCCTAGTGGTGCACACTGGGTTCTTATATACGGGTGTCCTTACGAGGGATCGCGGTGATCCTGTCCCGAGCGTGATCCATTCATGATAGGTAAGCGTTCGTGGGTGTCATAGTGTGAAATATATCAACTACGATAAAGCTCCTGTGTTGGATAGCGTACGGTCAATTCGATCTAGGCCTTAGTGTTCAATAGAGTGTGGAGCCCAAATCTGTTGATTCAATTGATCTAGGATGCCTCCGGACCCCTCTTTTCTCGAGAGGGGGTTTATGTCATCTCACACCCTCTGTTGGATTGTGACCCTGTATTACGAAACCTCTGATAGATCGATATCCTGACCTTAGTCAGAAAGGGGGGGTGAGATGAATAAAACCCCTCTCGAGAAAAGAGGGGGCCGGAGGCATCCTAAACAAGACAATGAACAGATTCAGGATCCACACCCTATTGAGCATTAATCCCTGGATCGAATATGCCGTACGCTATCCAACACCATCTCTAAGGTCAGGATATCGATCTATCAGAGGTTTCGTAATACAGGGTTGTTGGATTGAGACCTCGTGTGGTGGCATAACATGCCGGATCCGGACGGCCTGATCCGGAACGCCGGATCTGGTAATAAGCCGGATGCGGCATCATAGCAACGCCGGATCCGTCTCCCTTTGACACCCTGATCTAGATCCCTTCGAGTATAACATAGGGCCCCTACGACCCTCAATCAATGCAAGGAACAACCTTCTCAATGCACATCATTTGATCAATTACTTCTGCTATTGCATACAGCAAATTGCGTATCCAACAAGGGTCACAATCCAACACTCTGCATAAAGGAGTGCTCCACTTTTGCTACGCAAATCGACAGTAAGAAAGTTGTGGGTCCATAATTCTGCCCGTCGTGACCGCCATGTGGCGGAAGAGGCTGTGACACAGTCCTTCACCCGAAACCTCGGGGCTAGATCTCTCAATCACGGACGTGATGTATCCACTAGTGCCCTATTGGTTGTAAGCCACCGGGCGTAATAAATTGTGTGTGTGTGTGTGTGTATCCACCCGAATTCAACATCACGAACAATCGGGGCCACTTTACACAATTTGGCACTGAGCTAGCTCGCGTGTTTGAGGAGGAGGGTATATCCCATCAAGTTCGCTGGCTTAATCCCGGTATACAATATTAGTAATCGCCCTTCTGAAGAATGCCCTTTTCCCTGTCCATTTACGTGCTGACATCTTTGGGGTTTAACCATGAAATATTCCAATTCCACTACCAAAGAGTGGCCAATTCAATTAGGGAATAGTCCACAGATTAATCATCGGACTTGGCGATAAACTGGATGTGATGCCTGAGGCAGAAATCTCTCCAGCATGAGCCTTTTAGCCGAGGCGTTGCAACTGCGAAACCTGAGTGGAGAATAATCTATCCTTAATACACGCCTACATTTGAGCCCCTCGATGACCTCACAACGTATCAGCAATGCTGCGCAAACATGAAGCGCTCACTGTGGTGACGCCTATTCCCAGCTTCATCCCACGCCAGTTCGCCATCAATGTTCTCCACTCGCACAGTGAAGTCATTACCATCAATCCGCTCGTCGTCGAGCACCGGCCCATCAAGGCGCCATCCGATACCCCCGTCGATGAATGCGACAGCAGCTGGTACGAAATTGTTGAGCGCATCCAACTCATCCCAGGCAAAGGCAAGCCCGGCTCTGGCATAATTACCTTCAATGGCGTCTTCCGCGACGTCGCCTTCAAGGGATGCTTCCATAACATGCCCTGGGGCTTGCAAACGCACATCAAAGCCCCGATGAGCGTGGACTTGCGCATAAAATATTCCATCGACGGCAATCAATCGGGCATTGAGCCTCCGCAACGTCTCGAGCTTGGCCTTGAGTCTCTGGGTGCGCCCACAGATGGCTTATACCTACGCCAAGACATTGAGATTACATGCAATATTGCCATGCTCAACTTTGTCAAGACGCCGCTGAAGGCAGAGGGCACAGCCCTGGTGCAACGGATCATCAGAAAGGCTGAGCAGAGTGATGCCGCTGTTCTGCGCACTATGATGGAGAACAGCAAGTTACAGGTGCCCGGCTTGAAAGGCGGATCTAGCTTGCCGGCAGAACTCCCACATGATGGAATCTCACAGCTTCCTCCGATCGAGCTGGCAGCAGAATCTACTCCGACTTTATACTGTGGCGGAGCTTCTCAGCCGTACCTTTCACCCAGCCACAGTCAGCAAATCAATAAACCAGCTCCAGGTCAATTCACTTTACCGCCTCCCTTGTCGAAGGAACAACTTGCTTCCCACGAGTTACCAGGCGACTTGCATCATCGGCTGAACCCGTCTTAACTGCCAGAAGCGCATGCTTTTCGGTCAATGCCAGGTTCCCAGTTGTACGACTTGCCACCCGAAGTCTTCCTTGGGGCATGATAATGCTAGACTTCTAAATGACGAAACTCATGCGCGCCAACATCCATTTTCGCTTCCAAGGCTGAACTTGAATGAGCTTTCTACGCAGGCCTACTTTTGGAGATTGCATATTTCTTGATGGGAACGGGGGCGTTGGTCCTGATTCCTGAATCAACACCTCGTTACATAGACCACAACAGGGCACTTTGGTCGGCACTTGCGTCGCCTCACAGCGAAAGAATTCTCCCAAGTTATCACAGCGAAATTCTCCCAAGTTATAGCAGGCAATTTGATACCAATTACACATTCCCGAATGTGAGTTTAATCACTATCATGTTGGCCATGTCGTTTCCCATACTGCTCTGAGTTCCAGGCTGGCCAAGGGGGCAGCTCCATTACTCAAACTAAGTTAGGGTGTGGTCTATGAATGAAGCATTGTCTCCTTCTCCTTCTCGAAATTCAGGCCAAGCGTCAACGCTCATGCTGGCGGAAACCCTCTCCTCTTCTCCCATTCCTCTTGAAGCAGACAGGATAGCAAGCAAGACGGATAACGTGATCAACTTCGTTACGGATGCCGCAGCTAAGAAAGACAGTCATAGCGAATAGCCCAGAAAGACTTCTTGGGCAGGTGGTAAATGCAGGGTGTACGTATGCGGCTCGGTCTCAACAGGCCAAGGAGGAGTGTCCTGCTCGAGGCCTCTTAATAGCAAGGTCCCTTGGAAAATAAGCACGTGGATCGTGTTAACTGAAGAGTACTTAAGGAAGCAAGACCGCTCGTCTTTCTAGAGCTGTAACTTCCTCCTTTCATCCCACAGTCCCCTTTCATCCCAGTCACTCGACTGCCCTCGCCTCGATTACCCTCACTTCTGATGTCCACTTCTTGACTTGAAGGTCATATCTTTACTTCAGCAATTATAGACTTTACTTATCCTTCAGATGCAGTGGTACGTTAGCGATCGACTCTATTGGTGGGTTAGACTGATCTCTGGTAGCGGGTGCTAGTTCTTGAACTTGGGCTAGATTATTATGTAGAAATAGTACTACCGAGAGAGCAAACGCTCTACCACAACAGATTGAGGCAATTTATAGAGTCGAGCTATGGGTTCTTGGTATGATATCTGGCCGCAACGAGCAAGCAGCAGCTGACTCAACACCTAGTAAAGCCGGATTGTTAAACTCACGCCAAAATTTCGCGTGGTTCTACCTGAGAGAAGAGATCACGGGGACTTAATCACGATTCAGGCGCTTCTGAGAGACACAGTAGCGAACAATACCCGAGAATCATGGCAGGTAGCCATTCAAGGCCCACCTTACCTCATGTCCGATATCTGCCGCCGCCTTCGCAACGGAGATGAGTCCGCGAAAACCGCCATCATCTGTCATGCCACAGGCGAGAAGATGGACTCTTAGTCCCGCTGCGATCAGTGCGAGGACCGTGATCCTCTTCTTGGTGGATGCAGGGTCGTCGAGGGCAGCTTCCGCAGTGCCTGCTCCAACTGCATCTATCGAGGCCGCCAGAAGTCGTGTACTGTACGATATATTGACGAAGAGTATCGGCCCTCGAGTGAAAACAGTGTAACGATCAAGAAGAGGAAATCTCGTACTACAGGACGGCAAGTGGGAGAGGAGCAAGCGCAGAAGAGACCGAGGACTAAGGGATGAGCGTATGAGCTAGGGGTGACAAGGTAGATGTAACTATTATACTTGGTAGAATACATGAATGAAGCCATCAATATCTATAAACTTCCGGCCACAGCGATTGAATAATAAAGCTATCTCAGAGGTACCTGACTTGGTGATATGAGAAACAGGGCAGTGACTTGTCATCAATTCATCTGCTGATATGACAACTGCGATTAATCTAGGCTTACAAGGTCATATGCCTCATGTATGAAATGCGCACAATTCATACACCCTGCCGTCAGTCGTTCCCGCTCATTAAAGACCCAAATAATTTAATCCTAGCTACTTCATGAAGGACCGTGACGAACCTTAGTAGTTAATACATTTTAGCCTATGAGGCTTCGAGAGCAAGGCCATGATAGTAGGCTGCTAATGAAATAATCACGACGACAACATTGCAACGTTATACCTACGGCCGCCGACTCTTGTTTGCCTTCAAGCCACGAATCCAATTCATTGCACTATTTAAGACTCGAGACACAGAGGTCGATGAGCGCTAGTGACTAGTGATGTCATTTAAATCGGCACGGCCCTTCCTATGACACCGTTACCACTAGGAGAGATACTGTTGGCTCGCTAACATATTCAATTTGATTCATCACTAAGACACTATTCCTAATACCCTACTGGAGCTTCTTTACAATTGCAACATGAATATTAACCCGGCCCCTGCAGCAGCTATGATGGACACAGCTATCTTCCCAGCGCCACCGGTAGCGGAGTCGGTGGACGACGACGCACCACTCGTGGAAGTAGATTCAGAAGCCCCAGTCGTGGCTGGCTTTGTAGCCTCGGCCTGAATGCCTGAGACTAAGGCCGTGGCCGAGGCCACGTACGAAGTCGATGTGAAAGAGCATTGCGACATGATCTTATCGACTTCTATTACTTGACTGTTAACTATCTACATGTAGCCATACTCGAACGTGCTATTTTAGGAGTCCATACCTTCTGTCGACTGGCTATTTTGGGACATGCAGCTCGCGCAGAGCGCCATCACAGCAGCAACGTCGAAGCTGGTATTCGTGCAAATACAGTTTGCCTCGATAGCCTCTTCATCAGACTCGTCGCTTTCGCGGAGGTGCAATTTCCTTCTTTTGTCATTATCGTTGTCGGTCTCGTTGGGGTCGATATCGCATGTATTGGTAAGATCGACAATGGGCTGGCAGATAGTTGTGCATGCTGATGGTATGTCGTCTGCACGGAGCTCTTCTGCCAAGGCAGCAGGAATGACTGCAGCCAGGCCAGCGAGAAAAAATGTAGGATGCATGGTGGAGTGTTGATAAGACTCGGACTGTTGATTGATCTGAGTTGATTGTGATATCGAGGGTACCAACTCGAGAGAAACTAATTCCTTTTATACTCAACCCAACATATTTGAAAGTTAACAACTCTTGAAACATGCCACCGTTCGAAAATCCCAACTAGCCAATAGTATCCAGCCTAAATTATATTGCTAGTTGATAAGGGCCCTGGTCTTGTTGGTAATGTTTGAGCTATTACAAGGCTTGAAACGATATAACATCTAAAAATACCCAAAGTCAACTGTAGTCGCACAGAGGATAGATAGTAGGAGCTACCGATTGTCGTCGAAGCATAAGCCAGCCACTACACCATTCTGTTCCTCATCCCCTGACGTTTGAGATAGTATATCATGAGCCTCCTCGCTGAAAGAGTGCTAGAGCGTCGGAACCCCTGATCCGTTTTTCTTTTTCTTTTTTAGCTGCGCTAGCACAAGCCTTTCACTACGTTGACTAATTCTAAAACATATCGCTTGAGTTAGTCAAGTGCCGAAACGATGGCGCTCAGACTACCCAACAGCTTAGTCAAGCTAATAAAGGGTAGTACTCGTTGCACCGTCGTTTGACCCCGCGAAACATCCAGGACATCAGACAACTAATCCTAACCGAGGTAGTATTGCCGCCAACAGAGCGGCTAATCGCTCAGGATATCTCGAACATAGTGCTCTACTATATAGTCGCCGTAGAGGAAAGGTTGGAACTTCTTAGTAAGGCAACAATCGAAGAACTATAATCTCAGAACTGGTTAGGAGGCAATAAAAACAGCCAATAGTCCTGGTAGAAGCTTCAGGCGACTGCAACATGAGGCTATCGCAGCATTAACTAGCCTTATCCATGCTAGAGTGAACTTCAAAGCCGTAAGGACATTCCGCTGTGCCAGCTCTTAACGCCTCAAGCACCTCTGCTAGATTCGGCTAACCACTTTTAGTGGTTGTACTCTAATTTTTCTGCCTCTGAAGTTGCACTGCGGCCGAGGGTGTTATAGTAGACGAACTCGCAAGGCTTGAGTCACTGGAAGCACCTCCCGGATATAAGTCTTTCGACGCTGGGGTAATAAGTTGCTAGAAGAGGCAGGAACTACGGTATGCTTAGCTAAGGATAATCTAGATCGATACAAGGCCGTTCTATGAATGTGCTTGGATCCTGCTAGAATGACACAGCGCTACGCGGCCCACGCCGCGCCGCGATATCCTCGCTTCTTCACTGCTGTTAAGTAATAATAAGCTTGAGAATCCATTCCGTCCGGGTTGTTCTCGTTCTCAACTCGCTCCTACCGGTAGCATGTTCTTTTTCTTCGTAGTATCTCCCTGGACTTGTAATACCCCTCTTGTGCCGCTTAGTTATCTGTCTAGATCTATCGGGCCCGCGGCCACAGAACCAGCCCCTGGGTCTCTTATGCAGTAGTCGAAATTTCCATCCGCATTGTTGCTTCAGTACTTGGGAAACTTGATTTCTGGACTAACGCCACCCAAAACGGTATACGTAAGGAGAAATATAAGAATCTGCGTGCCACCATCGAGCGCGGCCGCTAAGATATAGTTATACTTTATAAACCAGTCTGGCTTCCATCGACGGAGCCAGAATTGGCTCGTAAAGCCAATAGCAAAGTACGAAAGTATGAAGGACGAGATCCCAATGCTAAGAATTCCCGCGTAGGCGAGGATAATGGGCGTGTTAATCTTGGAGAAGCCGATTCTCGGATATGCCCGATAAAGTATATGGAAGATAAGCGGCGGGAGGAAGCCGAGGAGCAGACTGATAGGTATGAGTCTATAGCAAGAGCCTGGGGAGAATATTTCTTTAGCTAGAGCTTTCTATGCAATTGCCTAAGCGATTAGTTTTAGTCCATAATAAGCAGCAGGGGTGAGTGACGTACTTGGGAATTAAACTGCTGAATATTTTAACCGGACCAGATATTAATACTCTAGATAGACAAGAGAATATCTCTCTGGTTAGTGGTAATTTCGACTATCATAATATAATTAATAATAGCACCAACTAGAGTACCAACAACCTGGGCGTAGAACGTCGCTTTTGGCAGGAGCTTTGTATACTGCCCAAACTTCAAGTCCTGCACCATACTGATGCCCTGAATGACTGAGTTGTACCCAAAGAGGGTAAAGTATATATTTGCAAGCGGCTGGCCGGGATAGAGGTAACCCCCAATCATCTGCACGATTGGCTGCACGTTCCCCTGGTATCCCGTAAGTGCGACCTGCGCGCTGAAAAAGAGGATAAAAATTCCAGCCACACCGAGGCTGGTAAAGAACCCGTACCAGGGAAGAGTTAACTTTACTGCATATATAGCAATAACACCTATAATAACGGATAGAATGAGAATACAGGCATACCACTAGCTAGGGCATTCAGGATATACCAGCATTAGTTGGTAATAGGGATCTTTTTCCTCATCGATATCTCGGCTGCTGTTATCTCAAGATTGCCAGAATCTCAGGTTCCATGACCGTGGCGAGAGCAGCTGCCGAAGGCTACTGGATGAGAGGAACGAGTACCCAGTCTTAAGATCATTCCAGTTCCAGAGCAAGAGATGACTAACGGTTGCAGTAATAGCAAGGTTGGTCGTAAAGAGGAACATAGCATAAGTCCCCGCAAAGAAAGAAATACCCTCGGTTTCCAGTGCAGACGGCTGCAGCATATTCTCGTTATTGAGGATTTCCGTCTGGTTATACACGATGTAGTTAGAACTTATCGAGTTTTGAGAGAATAGAAGCTGGGAGAGAAATGGAAAGTCTCGAGCTTGCTATACATTCCTGTAGTAGACGCCGAGGAATAGAAAGATGCAGATAATATACCCAGCCAGGCTGTTTGTCAAGGTCGCGAGCGGCGTCCACAACGGCTTGCTGGAGATAAACTGCCAATCCAACCCTAGCAACAGTATTCCAAGTCCTTTATTGCCGTTAGATCCGCCAAAGATATTGGTGAAGACCATACTATCCTGCTTCGCCAAGCAAAAGATGCTGATACCGGTCAGAATCGGCATGACGTACTCGGGTAGGACCTCCCAGACGAAGGCGGCAATAAGGATCCACCAAAAGAAGCGGAGGCGGTTCCTTGTTTCCCTGCGGTCGCGATGGAGTGTCTCCAGCAAGGTATTCATCGGCAGGAGGCTGGGCTATACCATCTTGGTGGGATACACTAAGACTCGGCGCAGCAGTCCGGCAAAGCCATACCCGACACACTGCGAGGAGACAACGAGCAGGATGGAGATGAGGGCGTTTGGCGCTCTGTCGTAGAACAGCCTCTGGACGGCAATAACCTCGACGGCTAGGGCAGTCTGGGCCCCCGACGAGGCGATTACGACTATGGCTGTGTGTTCCTTTATATTGAATGGGTAAGGATTGAACCACCGCCCGATAAAACCTGTTTTCGGAATAACCTACTCCAGGAAGGTACTGAAAATATAGCTTAAGAGGGCGAGGAAGATGTTGGATACGTCCAGTATGACGGGGCGAAAGAAGTAGATCATCTCCATAATAGCACTAAAGATACCCAGGCTAATACCTATTAAAATAAATATCAGTAACGCCGCCGACAATTTAGACGTGGACTCACCGATGAACCACATCCGGAAGGTCCATAAATTAAGCAAAGGGTCGTCGTCGGCATGGATCACCTTTATCACCAAGTCTTTCTCATCTTCAATTCTATCTGCCCCATTGGACTACATAGACTTATCGTCCGAGAGGCTTTCGGCCTCAATAGAAGCCTGGACTTTGTCAGAGGAGTCATAAGAAATGCTTAGTTGAGTCAAGGTAATTCAAAAGATACCGGGTTTAGCTGGAGGTATCTGAAGAGAGGCTATCTACTCGACTTGGACTGCGTTTTGAGGGGGAATTTATAAAATAAACAGCGCCGGCGCTGAAGTAAAGGGATACGGGAAGAAAAGGACAATATAGATTGACTGCTTGTAGCGAGTTAGGGTATTAATTGTTCAACAACCGCATCAGTAATATATATATATCCGGAGTCCTGCATCTTAAAGAAGGCCCAAGCAGACTGCTCCAGGTCATCATTCTCTCTATAATAATAAACCCAATATGAGAGTTTATAGCAATATCTATTAATAGAAGGTGTACATCTTCAGTCTGAATCTGCTGCACGTAAACAGAGAAAGCTATCCCCGAAGTGTATTAGGTTTGTTTCCACACAAATACCCCGCGATAGATATAGTTAACGGCAACTCAACTGTTAAAACGGCCCGGCGTTTTACCAAACGCAACACAACCCCCCCTAGTAAAGTAGTAGTGCCCCCACCCCAGCCACCGCTAGCCAACCCCACCCATCCTGTCTGATCCAACATATTATTCACGACGGTTAAGACTTGCACTCTGCTCGAAGAAACATTTAAAAGCAGTTCCCAGTTTGACATTGGACATACTTCACCTCAAACTGCCTTCTTAACTATCTTTATTTATTGTCATCCTGATACCCATCCCCATCCTCTACTATAGCGGATGCTGATGTAATTATTTTTAATATTGCCACAGCCCTGGCGGCTCTATTCCTCCTCGAGTTTGGGGCTGATAAATTCATCGATCACACGGCTGTAGTTGCGCGTCGTACGGGGCTTCCTGAGACCGTCGTTGGGCTCCTTACAGCCGGCGGGGAGTGGGAAGAGGTAAGCGTTCAGCGTACTTTATTTCTGACTGCTGCTAATGCAACATAGCTGGCGGTTGTTGTCGCGTCCCTGGCGCGGGGCCGCTCATCCCTAGCCATGGGCAACGTGATCGGCGCCGCCATCTCCAATATCTTGAGTGCCTTCTCGCTCGGCCTGCTATCCTTTGAGACAGGGAGGGCGGCCCAATTTGACAGGAGCGCGCGGATATACTCGCTCGTGCTACTCGTTCTGACGACCTTCGTCATACCAATTCTCTATTTTCCAACGCATGTCATCTGGGAGGTGTGCGGTCCTGTTCTTATCGCCACGTTTGGAATCTATCTTCTGCTCGTAGGCTTGGCCATTGGCCGAGGGGTCCTTACGGCACCCGAAGATTCCGACAGTGATAGTGACAGCGACGCAGAGAGTGACGCTGGCGTTGACGATGATCGCCACTGCAGTTCTGGTACAAGAATTGCCGTGAGCAGAGCGGAGGCTACAGAGACAGATCCGCTCATCAACCCTCGCGTGCCAAAGGTGAGAGCCGCTAGCCCAGGCCACCACCGAGAAGCCACACCTCAACCTGTTCCGTCGCGGCGCCGCAGACGCCGCACTCTCGGATATCATGGCCTCTACCTACTATTCGGATTCATCGCCATCTGTCTCGCCGGCTACATCCTCTCCCAAGCAGCAGCAAATATCACGGACTAGTTTGGCATCTTGGACGTTCTATTCGGCGTTGTTATCCTTGCCATCGCCACCACGCTACCTGAGAAATTCATCGCTATTATAAGCGGCTACCGCGGCCGCCCTGGCATTCTCGTCGCGAATTGCGTCGGCAGTAACATCTTCCTTCTATTGCTGTATGTTGGCATTGTCATAGTTAACACTACGGGTGCTCTGGATGGAGGCAACGTGACGATGCCAGAACTGGTAGCTCTTTGGGGGTCGACACTAGGTTTAACCCTAACAGTCTGGTTTGGAGCCAGGTTTTGCCGCTGGATTGGCGTGGCTATGTTGGTTGGCTATATTATTTTCATTGTGCTCGAGGTCACAGTTATCCACCGTGTGGCGAATTAGATGTGTTACTTTCGCATGAGGACGCGGCCATGACTTCAACATGCCCCACCCAAGACACTGCGCTCCTTTCAGGGGACTCAAGCTGGCAGCCGCTCCGAGCCCCTCCATAGTGATGAGGCATTCGAAACGAGTGATTTTGCTTCAGTGTAATGTGGAAGTTCGCTATCTTTACCCGCACCATAGCAGATGACGGGTTAGCCAACGAGGCTGCAGGCTGCCGGCTGCCTGCATTTCTCGGCTCTCATTGGGCCAGAACATCTGCCACCTTATAGCTTTGGAAGATGTCTATATCACCTAAAAACCTTGTGGTTAGAAATGAAACAAATTACGTGCATCTGAGACAGTCAGTCCCTATCGCAGCTAACTGCTTTGGTGGATTCTATTGACCACCTCTGCTAATGTTTATGGAGTTTGAACCTGGCCCTGGGTGTACAGTACTTGTCTATTTCCCACCGCCGTTGGGACGAAAAGATCTACCATTGGCCCTTGTTATGGGGCCCTACTTCAGGGACAGTCCACCCCCAAGATTCCGCGTGAGACAGTCGCCTAGGCGTATTCTGCCAGTGCCACGAAGCGTTGAGCAGAAACGCTTTACTTGACTGTATCACACTGAATGGATAGGATCACAATGATCATGATGAAAGCTCTTGATTTCTAGCTAAGGGACGGGCCTAGAGCCCGTCTTTTATACATGATGAAGACGGCTACTGCCGGAGGCGGCAGTCCGTCGCCGCCGCACAGGGGCCGGGGCCTTGTGGGTCCCGGGGACCGGGATCGTGGTCACAGGGCCGGCTATGTGGTCTGAGAAGGAAAGGAAAGTCGCGTTGTCTAGGAAAGCCGGAAACGATGTTATCATAGCTCTCAGGATGACCCCGAAATGTGACAGACTGTTCGTTATGATTAGAGTGCGGGAAAGTATCAAAAGAAACTTCTTATTCAGGGATACCAGAATATGGATGTGAATTGTAGTCTTGCACAATAGCTGGGAGACCCCATCGTCGGTCGTTGCTTTGTTATTGAGTCGTTGTCAAAGATGCCACTCCCACATTTTGCTCGAGAAACCAAGATTCCACTCACAGTTCATACCTTTGTTCTAAGGTTTCCGTGGCAAATGCCATATGCACAAACTTTCAGACCAAAGGTGGCCTCGGAAAATGCAGGTAGAGTAAGCGCCATGGAACTCATCCTGGAGTTTTCTGCACCCACCAGGAAGAGACTTACGCCAATGGCATTCTTCGCACTTCCCACGGAAATCCATCTCCTCACCCCTAGCATGACAGATGATGGCATTCCTCGCAGACTCATCTTCGTTGCGGAGGCGTCGGCAGATGTCCATCATGCGAGAGGAAGGGCCTTGGATAGCCACTTGCCATGCCTCCCCGGTTTCTTCTGCCGATTTGCCTTCCACGAGAGTTTGAATTGTGATCACGTTGTCATGGTCTTTTCTCTTGGGCAATACCACTCGGAATTCAGGTGTGAGTTCGACTATGCGGCTTCGCTAAAGGTCGTGTTAGCAATTGACTTCCTCGTGGCGTCCCAGTATCGTACTAAGAGTTCATGGTTCGAGTTCATGGATTTTTCCAACTTCTCGAGGTCCGGTGTCTTCGCTCTCGGCAGCATCATTGTCGCAAGATACTCTGGTCCAATTTCAAGGATGAGGCCTCGCTATCAGGGTTAAGTAGGGCTCCGTCAACGTAGTCGTTCATTCCCTTACCACCGAGCTCAGACTATAATCCATGGTTTGTTGTTAGACCAAGTAGCAGTTTGAATCTTCAATGAAGGCGAGACTTTTGGAAAGCGGGTGGGCATAAGAGAAAGTACGAGAGGAGAGGGAGAAAGGATAGGAGAGCATAGAACATGTGTGTGATGAAAGGGTGAAGTTATGGTCCTGAGAAGATAGGCGGCGTTGCTCCCTTAAGTACTCCTCCATCAATACGCGCTAGCCTCCCATAAGGTCTTGCTAGGCCGCCTTAACCGAGAAAATGCTTTACCAGCGTCATTTGAAACGGTCGATACTCCTGGAGAGTTACGATAATTGGGCGAGGATGATGGCATTGGGCTGATAAGCAGGTCGGCTGAATGCAAGCTGTCACCGTGATCTATAAAAAGGGGGCTTGCATCAAAACTTACTCAATCCATTCACCAGCTCCCTCAATGACAGTAAGCTCATTGGATATCAGCTATCAAGGGATGGGGTCGTTGTTGGCCATCTATCCTCTCTGGCGGGACGAGTGACAGATCTGGTTCTGCCTTATGCCTTGTTCGTCCTCTAGTCTTCCGGGCACCGCCAAGGGACTCATGTGACCTGATATGCTGGGCACCGAATATATAAAGTGATCTCTGCCCGGCTCAGCGCCATCGTCTTTTCTTTCTCTTTCATTAACATCAAAGACAACCTTGCCGGCACCGCTACAATGTCTTCAATACGATCCATTCTCAACTACGTACCTTTTGAGCGAGTCAAGTTCGTTGTCGACTTATCTCAGAAGTTCATCGATGATCTCCAGCATGTCAACGCCACAGAGGAGGAAGTAACCTTCCCCTTCAGCATCTTTCCTCTTGAAAACTTTCAGTCTACTGGGAGCAGCTCCCCATTGTATTTTCCACGAGCTGACACTCGCCTATCTGTCACTCCCCTCCACCTCGCTGCCGCCTATGGTAGAGAGGAGGTCGTTACTCTACTATTGAATTTCTCGGATGTCGATAAACAGCCAGAAAATGGTGGCGCCACCGCTCTTTTCCTGGCTCTCTACTGCGGGCACCTTGGCATAGCTAAGTTGCTTTTGAAACGCGGAGCTCACCCGAATGGCCCGTGCAGCTTTAACGGCCTGCATGCCGCGGCAAGGCGAGGATTTGGGGAGGAGATTACCAAGTTTGTTCAAGATTTTGAGGTTGAAGTTGACATCGAAGATATGGATGGGGCGACGCCTGTTGTATATGCTCTCCAGCTTCCAGAAAAGGAGGCATTAGAAACTATTTTACTTCTGTTCAACTTAGGAGCAAAGAAGGATACTATAGTTGGAGATGGCTGCTGGACATACGCTGATCTCGCTAGATCGATGGGCAAGGAGGACCTGGCAACTTGGTTGGAGAGTGTAGCAGACGATTCATAGAGTCATATGTTCGACTTTTTATAAGCAAGGATATATACCCTGAACTTGGGCTAATAATTTTCTTTAACTGCCAGCATGCAGGCTTAAAGTCTTGATAGATCTCGAAACCAACCAACCGATAAATATTAATAAAGAGTTCGTCTATACACCGAAGAAACAAGAGAAAGCGTCCGCCGTGAACAATGCAACTGTCAGATCTTCAGTAGCGCGCCGCGTCGAGTAGTAGCGAACTTAGTTGACCATCCACATTCATGAGACAGTTCCATGTATTCTCATAGCGTGATTCTGAAGATGCATTTTGTGATCCAAGGATAAGCTGCAAAGACGGCAGTGTAGCTTTTCGTCGTCCTGGATGTTGGAGAGGTGATGCCGTCTGACATGCTTGCTCAGATCGCCGGAGGAGTAGAACGGTCTGATGAGACTCTGGATAGTTGGATCCGAAGACGGGAGAGTGGTAGCCCTGCCGACACAAACAAAGCATCTGCGGGGTCGCTCTTCCGCGTTCATGACGAAGACGGAAGTGGTTGCATTTGCCAATTCCTCACGTGCTTGATGGCTCTTGTCCGAGGTCAGAGCCGCCTGGGGCGCATTCCCTTTGCTAACCGATTGGCGGCAGCGAGTCGTCGGGCCTTCTTGAATGGGGCAGTAGGCCATAACTGCCAGAATCGCTTCATCACGGCGGCGGAATTCGTCCTCGATCGTGCTCGCTACAGGTGCCTTTAAAGCATTGAGCAAGCGTCTCTGGGCGGGATGAGAGTCGGTGACGCATGGTAATGGAGGTGACTCTTCGAAGTATTTCCCAGCCAGCTGTCGCTCTATGTCGACCACGGCCTGCTCCCGAGACCAATCGTCCCGCATCTGCCGTGTGAATTCCCGGCGTAGCTTCGCTCTTTCGCTCTGAAGACTCTTGGTGATTGACTCAAGTCTCTTCCGGCCTTTATCGGACCTGCTCGTTTCTTGACGGAGCGCCCGCTGATGTTGAAGGAGCTTCTGGATTTGGGGGTGACCATCGACTTCGGCAACCTGTTCAGATGTGAGGTCGACAGGACGTCGTTTGCTTTTAGAGTGTCCGATGCTGGTAGCCTGGCGCATCAAGGCTTCTTGCGGCTTTGTCTGGCGCACAATAGCCATCGTGTCAACTGTAATAACGCGGCTGAGGTAATGGTCCCTGAAAACGTTCGAGTTTTTGTGCCCAAGGACCAGATCGCGCAGTCCGTTGCTGACATCCACTTAACTTGATTAGCTCCTATCTTATCTCATAGCTTAGGGGCCCATAACTAGAACGGGGTGCTCACAGGATTGATCAAGCGCGTTGGCAGTGGTGTAACGTAGTGTATATAGGATCACTGTACTACCAAAGCCGGCAAGCATGTCTATCCTTTTCGTCCAACCTGATATCATCGAATATGTCATCCACTTGTTTGCTGATATCTCAAAGCCATTGAAGGCAGTCTTGATGGCCTGCCGGAAGATAAAGGTTTCATCCATGGACTCCTTTAATGGAAGTGGCAGTTCGTATTCGTCAGGGTGGATATCAAGTTTGCTTAAGAGTTCGGGAGTAATGAGGCTAGAAGCCTCAAAGGCTCTGTGTCGAAAAAGGAGGCCAAGGAGGAGGTTATGAGGACTGAGCAGGAAGCATGGATCAAACAAAGACTCCGGAATAGTCATCTCATTTCTGTATTGCGGCTTAGGGTAAGAAATACATAAAATATTGCGGCAGAGAGCAGTCAACTTACATTGCCTTCAGCCCAAGAAAAGTCTTGGTGAAATGAAGCGTGAAGCGGAGTAAGATTTTATGAGGCCCGCCGCCCAGGTCTCGAGACAAGACAACTTTGATGTCTCCATAGTGCAGGTACAGAAGTGCTTCTGGCCTGGATCCACTTGGAGCAATGAGTAGGAGGAAAAGTAGAGCGAGGATGCGATGCTCGCCAATCCGAAACTTCTTCCGGGTAGTACCGATGGTGGTGTCAGCTTGCAGCTCAAGGTCATCCATTGACATGCATCTGTTTTCCCGTCGCTGAAAACTTAGGACATACTCCTCCGCAAGTTCTCTGACGACCTAAGCGGTAATGGTAAGCCTCTGGGGATGTTAGGGGCGAAGGAAATCCTACAGTAAGCATTTTGTCATCCAACTCACGATCGATCCTCTTGTTTGTAAGCCTGCGATATACTAGTCGGAACTCCTTCCAGTAAAGTTCAAGAGAATGGAAAGATTTCAGGCCAGGGAGTTTCCGCCCCTCGTGTCCAGTTGTCTGCCGCATAATCCATCTGAAGAAGGCACTCGTCATATTAATAGAGATGTCGTGCATAGCATGCACGGGGTCCCACCCATTGAATTCGCAGTACCTAAAGCTGTTAGTGGTATAGCATAGGGGAAATAATAGAGGCGCATACTTGTTCCACCGTCACTCGATTCCGTCGAGTTGTTTGATCATAGGTACGCGGGGCATAGCGTTTTCTGGCAACTCGGTCTCCATTGAACTCCTCTTCCATGCGAAGATAATGCTCGGGAGGGAAAGCGTTGCCGTTGTGAAGTTCCGATCCGTCATCAGCATCACCGTCAATGTCACTAAGATCCGTGCCATCGTCTGAAGCTTAGTGTGAGCCGACATCGAACACGCTGTCCCGGTCACTGAAAGAGTCATCAGACTCAGCTGAGGCAGCTAGAAAGATCGTTGCTTCATTCTTTGCAATATGTCAAAGTGCTGCAGATATGGGAATAAAAGTTTCCTGCTGCTGTGATAGCCAGCAACCTCTTTATATGCACTTGCCTGTCCATCGCTCGGCTAGTGTCTGGCAGCGCTCCCCATATGTCAACTCAATCAATCAATCACCACAATCAAATCAATCAACTTGGCCAATTTCCCCCTTCAATCAAATCAACTTTCCTGATTTCTAAGTTGAAATAATTGGTATACTCTTGTCTGCCGGTACGGTGCCTTGATATATCCCTGGTATGGGTTGCCAGGCGGATCCCCTACCCTAGATCATACCACCCAAGATCAACAATGCATGCACTGACGTTAACTCTCTCCTGTAAAAAATTTTCCTGACTAGCGGCTGTTAGCACTAGCGTGGAAAACTTTCCAGGCCCACCAAATTTGGCTGCTGCAGCAGCTGGTGCCCATCGGGCACTAACACTGCAATAAAGGAAGGATTGAGAGGATTGACTTCCTTTACGCAGCAGCCACGGCCACAGCCCAAGGGCTCCGGCCATGATCGAGGCCTGCTGCCCTGACCAGCTGGGCAGCTAAGATAGCAGCAGGGTCACAGCACGGCTTGCGGGGGCCAATCGACACCGCTGTGGCTCCTATACATGCTGTAATGCTGGTTCAGACCTCGCAGCAAGTATAGCTATTGCAGCCGCCAGGAGCAATCACGACACCAGCTTCAATCTAGGTGGGCGTCGACCTTTGCCCTGATCTCTACGACTCGGCACTTAGGTATATAAGGCCACTGCGTCTTAGTACCTGCTTAGGCCTCCGGGCCTGAGCTGCCCTGACCTCTGCGTCTCGGCACTTAGGTGCATAAGGCCACCGCGTCTTAGCACCTGCCTCGGCCTCCGGGCTTAGGCTACTACGACCTCCGGGTCTTAGATGCCTTGATCTACAGATCTTGGCTGTTAATCCAGGTCTATAAGAAGTCACAGAATCGGGCTACTTATAGGCATCAGGGTTCTGGCTTGATGACCCTGATCAATGGATGCTAGCTGCAGTGGTTTTTCCCTCTACACTCCCGCGAGGTTTTCCCATCTGCAGTTATTCCTATCATACGGATCTCGATTTCTGGAGGTTTTGAATGCCGGCAGGCAGGAATAGGAATACTGAAGAATTTCAAGCTGGTTAATAAATATGGGTATGCTGACACCCGCCCTGACAATCCGCTGACGGATATCGGGCTTGAAATAATAGGTCAAATAGGGCCTTTTAATTGCTAGATGGAGGAGGAAGAAGGGTTGCAGTCTAAGTCTAGGTCTAGGTCTAGGTCTAGATCTAGGTCTATGACTGCAGGCCCGAGCTATGGGCCAGTGGTGTCTATAGCTCCGGCCCCGGGTTACTGTACTTTAGGTTTCTTCAGCTGTTGATACCAGCCTAGCACGTCGTCTTGCCCCCTTGGGGATTCTGTGGATAGCTTTAGGCAATCTTCACGACGGTAATAAAACAACAACAACAACAACAACAACAACAACAACACTGACAACGTTGAAACTGGTATCTACTAACACAACCCATTTTGGTTTGTTCCTCACCAGTCTAAGACGCGCTGACCTTACCTCCAAACGCGTCGCGCGTCACGACAACTCATCCTCCAGCACTTTTACTATGAACCCTTTTCAATGAACCCCTAGTCACGCCACAGCAAGATGTCTGACTCGCCCATGCTTTCATCGCCAACAAGCATATCGCCGGCAATCTCAACGCCGTGCACAACGCCATCGCCGTCCCTTCTGCCTTCTCGCGACTAGCCCAACCCCGGACGGTGGCCAGGCAGTTGGAAGAGGGAGCCGTTGTGGCGTTACCCGCGAACCCAACCATTGAGGATTTACCGAAGATTGTTTGGAAGAACCGTCGCTTCGTTCAAGAAGACTCACTAGCCCGAAAGGGTGCAAAGGGCAGGAAGAGCTGGATCAGATCGCACGGGACATTCTTGATTGAACTCAATCATCATGATCAACCGATGGGGCACGTGTAGTGCTGCAGTCAGTGTGATATCAAGGGCGAGGCCGAGTTCTTCTCGGTGCAAGCCACATCTTCTGCAGCAGATCATCTTCGCAAGTTTGTTTCCATCCCGCAAGAGCCTCACGACAAGGCATTCATTGGCTGACCTGCATAGAGTTCATCGGATCACTCCCGCGAGTCAGTTGAGCCCTAGCGATGATAGCGCCATTGATCTCCATTATCATACAACATCAAAACGACGTCGGCTTGAACAGAGTATCATACCCAAGGCAAGAGTCAAGGCTATACAAGAGCTAAGCGTCGGGTTTGTCGTTGATAGTGATGTACCATTTACTATCTTCGAGCACAGCTTTCTACGAAAGCTCTTTAATCAATTTGACCATGAACTAGTACTTCAGATTCCTTGGAGTAGCAGTTCTCTTACCCGAGAGCTCCAGCGTCTCTTTGAGACGAAGAAGGATGTCATCAAAGCAGAACTGCGGGATGCCTTGACGTCAATACACCTCAGTTTTGACCTCTGGACGTCGCCGAATCGATTGGCAAGAATGGCTGTCTTTGCCCACTTCATTGACCAACGGGGGCATCATCAGTCTCGATTGCTTGCTCTGCGACGCCAATCAGGCAGTCACAGCGGTAAGAATCTCGCTGGTACTCTCGTTGACATCGTCCAAGAATGGAGTATTAACGGGCACGTTGGTACTGTCGTTTCAGACAACCTGACTACGAATGATATGTGTCTATACCATGTGTATAGGAAGCTTGATTCTTCAATGAGATCTGTCGATGTTAAAGCGCGTCGGATGCGTTGCTATGGGCACATTCTCAATCTTGTTGCGCGTGCATTTCTGTTCGGCAACGACGCGGAGGCTTTCGAGCTGGAGTCGGATGTCAACAACATCCGAGGTCTTGCTGAGCAGGATCTTGCCCACTGGCGCACAAAGGGCCCAATTGGAAAGCTTCACAATATCGTCAAGTTCACCAGATCATCGCCACAGCGGAGTGAACATTTCAAGCGGATTGCTCAGGAGCAGGACTACGAGGGATATCTCATTTGTGAGGAATCGACTGCAGAGCTTGAAGTAACGCTCAATAATAAAACACGGTGGAATTCTACCTACATAATGATTCAGAGGGCCTTGCGGAAGCAGACTGACATACAAGCCTTCGTCTTTGCACTCGAAGGCAAATCAGATGAAGCAAAACGGATCCCCTCTGATGATGTTTTATCTAATGAGGATTGGCGTGTGCTGGGCGAGATCAGCGAAATCCTCAAGCCTATACATCTCCAGACGATGCAAACACAGGGTTGGGGTAAGGGTGACGGCCACGGGCGGCTGTGGGAGGTGTTAGTAGGAATGGAATACCTACTGGAGCACTTGGAGGAGTGGAAGAGCTTTTACGATAAGGTTACAATCAAGACAATAAGTGCGACCAGCTTGGATGGCCTCGCGCCAATCGCGACGGGATCCGTCTTTGGCACAGAACCCGAAGGGCGGCCAACCCGGACGCGTCGTCGCCCTGCTCGCTTTGAAGAGGATGAGGCTTACGCGTCTCAACAACGGAGCCAGACATCAAGGTTCGCGGGAACCGCCTTGCCGGAGCGTTCTCAGACGGAGTATTCATCGGTGGGTAAGGCACCGGCGTCGGGTGTCTCACAGAAGAGCACCTTGCCGGCCGATCATCGAGCGTATATCCGGACATCTATTAACAATGGATGGAAGAAGCTAGATGAGTATTACAATAAGCTCGGAGAATCTCCATTATTTGCCGCGGCTATTGTTCTCCATCCGAGGTTCGGTATTAGCTGGCTAGAGGCTACTTGGGTCTCGGAGGAGCAGTTGATGTGGGTTCGCGATGCAAAGGCAGGCATAAAGGAGTACTTCACCCGATGGTACGACTCGAAGCAAGAAAAAGACGAGGAGAAGCTGCACCATACGACACTGCCGAGGACGATGGGCCAGGAGGATGACCAGTACACTGAATGGATCAACAGCAAGACGAAGAAGGCATTTGCAACAGGGAGCAGTTTCAGTGAGCTGGACAGGTATCTCTGTATCGAGCCACAAGACACGCAGGATCCGATCCAGTGGTGGAGAGACCACAAGGCTTCCTTTCCTCTAGTAAGCAGCTTTGCACTAGATATGTTGGCAATTCCAGCGATGGCCAGCGATTGTGAGAGGCAATTTAGTCTGGCCAAACTGACTCTGACGTCGCAGAGGCTCTCAATGGGTTCAGGGACGCTGGAACAGGTTCAATGCCTCAAGAACTGGGTTAGACATGGTGGGGTAGAGCTAGGAAGCTGGGTGAATAGTGTTGGAGATCACAAGTGTGAGGCGACCAAGTCGGTGGCAAAGGTGTGGAAGAAGGTGGAACATTCCACAGAGATCGTGCCTGTACATAAATAGTAGTTCTCCTACTATTTATTTAGTATGAATTAAGCAACTTGAATCTTCTCATTTCAACACTTCTCGCGCTTGCCAAAGGCGAAGGGGAGGCTCACGGATCGGCGCTTGGAGCCCTCGGTCTTCTCCTCCTTCTTGGGCTCCTCCTTGGGCTCCTCCTCCTTGGGGGTCTCGGCGGCCTTTTCTTTCTTGGGAGGAGCGGGCTTGAAGTTCTCAATGGTCTTCTTGTAAGCCTCAGACTCGGTGACGGTGGCAGCGAGCTCCTTAGCCTCGGCGATCTCGAGCTTCAGCTGGGCGACCCAGTTGTCACGCTCAGCAGTGTTGGCGGCATTGAAGCTGTGCTTGTTGCCCTTAGAGGTGAAGTGGAACTTGTGGGAGCCATCGGTCTCGGGCTCGGTGGCATCGGCCTGTGGGGCGCGTCGTTAAGGCACGCTGCAGATGGGTTTTTGTGGACCTGCGGGAGCTTAGCTTACCAGGCTGATGATGCTGGAAGGGTTCTTCTTGTCCCCGATGAAGAGGAGACCCTGACCGGTGTGGGAGGCCCAGGCGATGTTGCCGTGGGCAGTCTCGGCCGACTTCTCGGTCTTGAGGTAGTGGGCGAGCGCCTTGGGCTCGAAGGCGTTGGTGCCGAAGAAGAAGAACTCCTTGCTGGCAATCAGGTTCCTGTGGGAGAATCAAGGTCAGCAAACGGGTCATGTGCATCGCGATGCGACGCGGCGGCGCCACACACGGGCAAGGGCTTACTTGGGGAAGCTGAGGCTCTGAGCCTCGTGGCCCAGATGGCCCTCCTCGACGGGCTTGCCTTCCTCCTTCTTGCCCTCAGCCTTGGACTCCTCGGCGGGCTTGTCCTCGGTGGCGGGAGCAGACTCGGCGGGGGTCTCCTCAGGGGGCTTGGACTCGACAGCGGGGGTCTTGGTGGCGGGAGCGGGAGTGGTCTCGGGCTTGGTCTCCTGAGGGACCTCGACGTTCTTCTGTTCCTCGCCATTTTGAATAGAGTTGTAGTGGGAGTAGGTATTGGGGGGGATCTCAAGGGGGTATCACAACAAACAAAGACGGAGGTATAATAAAGAAAAAAGATCCAGATCTAGAAAAAAGGCGTTGGATTTTGGAGTGTGGTCTTGGGGTAGAGTGGTGAGGAAGGAAGAGGAGGAGGGAAAGGTAGCTGGAGGGCGGGGACGCGGGGGGTACGGATGTCCATCAAGACATCACGAATAAAAGTAGCTTCAGCATGGATATAGACTCTCCACCAGCTCAGCCTGCAACAGATTTCCATCATGACGCTCCTTCTCAGGATGATGACGTCATTTCGATGTCGGGGCTGGCAGTACCAGCTGTCTTCAACGCTGTCACCGCACCGCACCGCGTCTGCACCCTCTCGCTCTCCAGCAGCGGTCCCTGGGAAGCTTAGTCAGGGAGTTACGGGACCCACCAGCGGTGATCATCTTTCCTTGGTAGCTCAAACTTGCCCACGCTCCACAGTACCAAGTACCTGGATACTTTCCTCACCTTCTCCGTATTCTCGTCCGAAGCGGGTGAGGCAACCAGAGCTATCTGTGGCCGCTCCTCGCGTAGCAGTTCCTGGCCGTTTCCATGTCCTTTGCCAGCCGTGTGCTCGGCAGCCTTGCTACGAAGATTCCGACACTCCCTATTTCCCAGGCATTCGGCCGGCCGCAGAATATCTCAGCGAGCCGCGCACGCTTGGATATCTGGCCTTCTCACCTTAATTTCAATCATACATCAGAAGCGATTCAACTGGAGCCTCAAGCACGTTTTGCGATATCTGGTGAGCAGTTCTTGCCACCGATCATCGTCCTTGAGCAAGAGCCAGAAACAATTCGACACGCCCTTCGGCTGGGCTGTGAATCCGCCAAGGATCCTATAGATTCATGCAAGTGGCAGAGAGTGGACGAAAGGACTCTGCCTAAAGTAGGTGACGACGCGCGAGGCTGTTAACTATACGGCCCCGAGGATCGCAAGATCAACCGGCCCTCCGTTGGCCTGTAGAGTTAGGATCCTACGATTCTAGGCCCTCGTGCCTGCAGCTGTCCCGTGTACAACCCAGTTGACCCACCGACAGATCCTCCTCGGACGACCCAAGCCCCTTTCATCCTCGGGAGGCCTGATCCTTGGGATGTAATGTGTCTATTCGCATGACACCACGAGACTGTGCATGAAAGACCTGTGCTCAGCCATCCGATTTGCGCAGTCTCTGAGCTCTTTCTCTTGGAATCGCCGTCCGCGCCCTTGGTGTCCTTTCGGCTCTTATTCTAGTCACAACACCCCCGAGCTATCTTAGTCAATATGGAATCTTCTTTGTGGGCGCGAATCCTGCTCTAGCCTTCCCTTTGACGTCGCCGATCATCGTGGTACATGATAAGGCACCCGAATCGCCCTTGTCAAGGCGTGCAAGTCTCCGCCTCACCTGCTCCATCAAAGCCCCTCGACGGGTAGAATTCATGCAAATCGACACTTACACGTCACGGCCTTCGCTGATATTCAAGGCTGTACGTGAAGCAGTTGCCTCCACCTGTTCCACCGATGAGGAGGAGGTTCCTTATTTTGTTCCCCGGATATTCATTTGCCTACGCCAGGTAGTCCTTATTTTGTTCCCTTGGGCCCCTATTTTGTCAACCAAAGGAGGGCCTTTTGAATAAGTCTGACTATGGGGCTCTGGTGCGATGTTGTGACGCCTTGGGGTACCCAGGTCTCAAGGGGAGCAAGTGGATTGGGGAGTGGTAGGCTTCGGCTATAGTAGAACCGTCTGCCCGAGAATCTCCATTAGTCGTGAACGAGGGTTGGCGCAAGCTATCATACCTCTCCAACTTCCTCTGTTTCCTCGTCCTCAGCTTCAGGGCGTTCCTCGTGTGTGCGCGTCAACCGGGCTAGTTTCGTTGAGGGCAATGAATCATTCACAGGTGCAGCGTCAAGTCGCCCTGGGCTGCGGCGGTGACGCGTCTCGGGCTTGGTCTTTGTTCTCTGGGGAGTGCTCTGGGTGGCTCCGTTCAAGCTCTGTTCCAGGTGACTTAGCATCTGGTCAAAGGGATGGACGACGATAAGTATACCTGCGCCCTCGTTTGCAACAGCGTCTAGCAACTTGCCTAGCAAGGACTGTGACGGCTTCACACGAGCGCTGCGAGAGAAAGGGGTGTCACCAAAATGTCCATAGGACCCTACAGTGGCTGTAATCTGAATGAAAATGAAAGTCACGCCAACCCAGGATTCTCCACCGTTGATCAAATGGTGAATATTCCAACATCGCTGTACACGATAGAAACGAGATTGGATGCTGTTAGATACGCAATTTGCTGTATGCAATAGTAGAAGTGATTGATCAATTGATGTAAATTGAGATGGTTGTCCCTTCATTGATTGAGGGTCATAGGGTCCCTATTTTATACTCAAAGGGATCTAGATCAGGGTGTCAAAGGGATCCGGATCCGGCGTTGTTATGATGCCGCATCCGGCGTTCCGCATCCGGCGTTCCACATCCGGCGTTCCGGATCAGGCATGTTATGCCGCCACACGAGGTCTCAATCCAACAGTTCTCTAAAGGGTTAACATGCATTCTAGCCAGTCAAGAAGTAGGTCTAGGAAAAACCCCACAAAACCCCACTAAGAAATGCTCTACTACTTTTGTCACCCTTTATTAATTAGTATAGGTGGACTTTAATTACGGCAACAATGTAGTTACTGGTAATATTACCACTTCTCCAGTGATGACCCACCGGGTACATCGCAGTGTAAACTGCTGGACTTGGCACGGACTGTGTCACATAGCTAGTCTCAGAGACTACAATCCAACCACGGAATTTGCCCACGATAACCTAGCAACATCTATAGCTATAAAGACCTACCCTTTCAATAGAGTTGACGTCCACTCCGCAGCACAGCTGTGAGAGGCATACCGGGCGTAATAGACGTGTGTGTGTGTAATCTAGATCCTTCCAGACGTCGTATCATAACAAAAAAGAGTAAAGAGTGTGTTTTAGAACAAAATATAGAAAACTAGACTCTTTACCAAATCCCATCGATGCGCAACAAAGTCTCATGCCTCTTGTCTCAACCAGTCATGGTTCGAAGTGCCTCCGTATCTAGCAACTTGTACCGGCCCTCATCGACCAACCGGTGAGTAGTGATGCGCTCGGGGTAGTTCCTCATAAACATGTTGGTGAAATGCTTTCCGTAATGGATCCCCTCTTCTGGGCTCTGACCGGCTTCATACCCCGGAAGAGGGTTAATGACTATCTGAAAGCTGGGCTCATGAAAGTAAGCAAAGGCGAATCTCTCTTTCATATTAAGCCCCACCTTGTGGAGTGTTGAAGGGAGGACCGAGTTGGTCATGTACTGCATTATATCACCTAGGAACTATTATCAGCAGGGCGCCTGTTAGGTTAGAGATGGGAAGCTTGCCTGGGAAAACCGTAAATACATTCTCGGCTGGGGGGATAAACACCCAACCGTCACTATCTTCCTTCATTCCAGCAGCACTCCTCTCCCAGTTCGCAACGGACTCGTCCTTATAGGGAGGACGAACGAAGAGAGCTAGATACGGAATCAGCAGGTGCACTTATGTTAGAACTGGGTCAAGAGGGCTCGCCTACCTCCAACATCGTCAGCGGCCGCAATTACAAGCAAACCATAATCAGTATGAGAGCCGATGCCTCGGCCGCCTTCGTCTTTCCCATTGATATCGTTGGTTGTGTGAAATCTGAACCCAACGCATTAGCTTTGTCTCATCTCAAAAAGAAGCCATAGGTTTATGCCTGAGAATTCGCATGTGATGCCACCCATCTTTCGTAGTGTGCGTCAGAGATCCCTCTGGTACATTGATACCCAGCTCAATAAGCTGGAGAAGCTTCTCGCCGGTCTGCCCGAGGCTGTCCATGTATTTCTTCACGGGGTCCCGCAGATCTGCGTCAGGCCAAGGACAGCGCCCATGGCATGGCCACTTGGCGGACACCCTGGGATTGTCAAGGTCAAGGTCCTTCGTGACGGTAAAGATCTCACTATAATCCGCAAGGCTATCTGTAAGCTCTTCCCCGCTCGTAATATAATTGGAATAGCTTTGGCTATCGATGCACGCAGCTTTCTGGTGAAAGGGCTTCTGGAAGAAGTGCTTACTGGCCTTATTGGCTGCTTTATAGAGCGTCTGCTGCTCAGCGTCTATGGAAATCTGCAAGATTCCATCCTGCTGCCAGGCCGCCACCAGTGCTTTGCCCATACTCAGGTCAGCCGCTAAGCCCATATCCTCACTGGGCAATGTAAATGTCTGGAGGCGTCCAACTGTGGTACGGTAGTCTGGAGGCATAGCGTCGCCCGAGTGCTGTGGCTTTTGAGGAGGTTCGGCCATTATTGTAAGGGCTCTTTGTGCTGGACTTTGACGGAAAAGAAAGGCTGCAGTAAATCACCAGCATGCAGCAAGATATGGACTAGCAGTAAGAACATGGGTTAGGGCAAAACGCGGGGCAAGAGCGTCCTCTGAAAAGGTGCACGTGCACAGTCTGGGTTCGGCGCTGATGGATCTTTCTTTTCCTTCTAGCCCGGTTTGCTTGGAGCTGTTGCTGGAGAAAGCCGATGCTCATCAGGGTCTGTCCTCAGGTTCTAAAGTCGCTAGCACCGCAAGGTCCTGCCTGCTCGGGCAAGGTTACCCGGAAATTTAGCTTGAGAGTTATCGCCCTTACCTATCTGCTTATGCGCTTTCTAAATTTGCCTATAAACTATCAATCCTGCCCGCAATCAGCTCCATGCGCTCTGTGAAAGCATGCCCTGTGTATATGAGCACTCAGCGGATTGACCATGGAGCACAAGAGACCGCCTGTAGTCGCATGGCTATGCACGGTCAAGCAAGAAGGGCTGCGACTGATAGCACCGATGCGATATGGTGTATGGCTTACTTTGAGCGCTCGATACCTTACCGAAAAATTCATCGAAGGTGAAGAATGATGCTCTGATTGCTAACTGTTAGGTACATGCACATCTCCAAATAGTCAAACCCAGTCGTTGGTCGTTGTGGCTGGCCACGCTGATAATGGCTTTTGTTGTGTATGCACCAAATAGTCTACACAGCGTCCCAGCAATCTGTCTCCAGGGTCTGGACCGCTAGGCACCTCTAGATTCATGGGGTCAGCCCACATGCTCTGATCTAACATCCAGAGCGTATTATCAAACGCTAGGCCGAGAACAACTCGCCACGCCTTACCATTGATGTGGTGGTGAAAGGCAAGATAAAAAGTAAAAAATGTCATGCGCACCCGTGCCGAGATTGCGGGCTGGGGCCTCCTCATTCAGAGCCAAAAGCGGGCAGTACCTAACCATCAACAGTCAATTTATATAGCAAGGGCGGCCCTGTTTGAACGAGCAATACATCGTTAGGCATAGAGCTCGGTCGATTTTGAACTCATGATCTGGCCTTATGTTTGCTATTTATATGAGTCGGTTGTTGGCCGGGCGGCTGTCGTATTATGCCAAGCTTTACGATGGGCATAATGAAGAAAACTCGTATGCTTGTTGTGGAAAGACTGCCTACTGTCATAAGGGTTATTTCATTCTAGGGGAGGGAAGAGACCGAGAGCACGCTTGGTCCTTCTTCTCTCCGCCACCTACGCCAATTATACACTATGGTCCTTCCCAAACCAGCACATCGGATAGGCCGAGACCTTGACCTTCGCAATCTCCTTCCTAAGCAAGCGCTGTTCTTGCAACCGTGGTGTGGCAGCTGTGCATTAGTCTCCGAATTCTACTGTCTTCACCTCGCCTACCTCGTATTTGACATCCCGGTCGACGGCGGTCTGCACTACCAGGTCAAGTGTCTTACCCGATCCGGTGAAACCAGTGCGGGGGGTATAGACGATGTTACCCCCTTTGTTGAAGCCAGCTGCGGACAGCGCTCCGTCCCGGCGTTGCCGTACCTCCTCGACATGCAGGGATTTTGAACTATGGGCAAATCCCATTTCGCGGTAGGCGACAGGGCTCCCCTCGCCCGGCTCGCAGCAACCAAAACCTCTTTGTACCCAGCCTTGTACAGTTCACCTTGTCGCCAAAGGAACATGACCTTGACCATCATCTGCATGTACAGTTAGGACGATAGTCATCCCGGAGGAGAAGCGGCTCAACGGTTGACGTTAACTCCGCCCTCGTGGATCAGCGATAGGGCTGTTGTAACACCAAAGTGGCCACCGCCAATAAAGAAGTGCCATATGGGGAGACAGTAGATGTCACTGCGGCGTAGCAAGGCCGCATACACGGCCCCCAGAATGTGCCGCTTTTAGTCCCGGCGTCAGTTCGTTTCACCAGCGTAGGATGGGTCGGAACATTCCGATGACGAGAGCTATGGATCACCCAAGTGCAGTATGAAACTCATATGGTAAAACTTGCATTGGCGCTACGTGGGTGGTGGATGGATTTCCTGCAAGGCGATCAGTGGCTTACCAATGACGATGACCGACGTAGCATCGCGATCATCAAAGCGCTGCCCGCTTTTCAATTACCAATTACATGCTGACGAGCCGATTCCAGCCCAGCCCTGCCCTTTTCGAGTGTTTTCAGACCGTGAAGGACCAAGCTGCTTCCGGCCGAGCCTTTCTTGTGGCAGCGATGAGAGGCTCGCAAGACTGGCAGTACCTTCAGCGATCACTCATTCTGTCCAATAGATATGGAATTTTCTGACGTAACAAGAAATATTGACACCTTATATGAAGATGGGCATTGTGGAGATCCTTTCTCAAATTGAAATGGCTCATGGTGTCTTCATGTGCCGTGAACATGCATGACGCGGACTAGCAGCCACCTCGAGGGGGTAATCGAGCTTCCAGCTCTCAACGCACACCATTTCCTGTTGGAAAGCCCGCCAAGCACTTTATTTGAAGGAGGGCCGGAACATAGCCGCGGCAGCAACGGATGCTACTCCGCTGAATGCGACGTGGAGGGCGGAGCAGGGCCTCCAAAAGGTAAAAGAATGCCAGATTCTCCACCAAAAGGTCCAGATGCCCTCTCCATGAGAAAGGTACTCACCCACAAACTCCATCTTCTACCCAAACACCAACAACGTTGATCTGGCTTCTAACTTGATCTCTTGTTCCACCCCCCCCCCCCCCCATCATGCCTCCCCATTGGGTCCATTCATTTCAACCCTCCCCTTCGCAACCAACTCCCCCCAACAGCCCCCTGCTGCAGAAGCCAACCGATGCTAAGAATCCAGTCACGTCCAATGGAAGTCTTGGTCTCGATGGGAAGGACGCGGAATCATCCCTCGCAGAACGACTCTTGATGGCACTGGAAAAGTTCGTTGATGAAAGACCTCCATCCGATAGCTTATCCTCGGGGGACAAAGCTCCAACCGAGGGGGAAGAGACACAGGCCAAGCGAGTACCGAAGCTGGAATATAAGCGCAAAGAGGAAGTGTATAATAACTAATATACCACTCGTACTCTTGCTAACAGGTGAAACAGTTAGAGATAAAAAATATATATAAATATATAATCGTTGAGATGGTACCAGGACCGGAATCTGGCGGGGATGATCTAGCTCGATTCATCGACTTGGATGGAACAAAAATCTAGGGCAGATAGAGTAAAGAGAATGCAACGGCCTTAATCGAAGATGCCCCGCCCGAAGCCCCTGGCCCAAATGGTACAGATTCTCTTGACATGAAATAACCGGACAAGGCCGTGAGGAGGGAGGCTTAGTTCTCATACTTTCCAGACGCTAACCTCTGCCCCTCGACCAAAGGCACAACGATCTTCCCTACATTGGGGACCAGTACAAGCCTGTAGAGAAGTACTCCAAGCATCTCCTGGCGGCGATTGCTCTGATTGCTCGCCACGGCATGAGCACCAATTTCCGCCCCCATGTTGCTCATCGCCACGACTTCCTCCCTAACGACAAGGTCCGGCTTGAGACCCCGCTCGACGGCATGCCGTACAAGCTGACCATGGCCACCAACATTAACAAGCTTGACTTTGACAATATACACTCCACATGCTTCAAGGTCATTGGGGGAGACATCATCGGCATTGAGCACGGTGAGGGGCCCGCGCCGCTGGCGGCGAGCAAAATCCCAAATGCGACCGAGGTCGGCACCGACGAACAGCTGGTCGATGCTCTTATCAAGGCGGGCGTCCTCAAGGCGACCTGATCCAATCGTCGCCAACCTTACCTACTTGAGCTTTATAGTTAAATGAATATTATGCCCTATGGGTTTATCTAGGGGCCACCAATTGCTGTGAAATATATAAACGGAGCCTTCCTTTTGGGTTTGTCTGCAGGGAGGATTCTGGCGACAAGGTCAAGTTTGTGTTAGAAGATCGCAACAACTGTGTCTACAGTTATGTTTTCTAAACCCGATAAGAGGGAGACTGTGACGCAATGATATGTAAAGCATAGGAGGGGCAGACACGTTGATTCTAGGAGCATCTAACCTTTGACGGGACATTATACAAGACAACCACAATATAGTAGGTAACCCATAGACCGATGAGGTCCACAATGCTAGCAGAGGATAGGGTAGCCTTAAGACTGTAGAGATTGAATGTATATCTCGAGTCCATATTAAGCAGGGGGGAGTTCTCTCAAGGCCGTAGGGAGAGATGGAGACATGCTTAGGTTACTAACTATCCTGTCAGGTATGGCGAATCTAGGACCTCCAGGGTCCAGCTCAAGAAGAGGAGGCTGCAACTATCATAAAGAAGAAGCGTCGACAACTATACGACGGCTTGTCATGTACATCCTAGACCCCGCACAACTATGACAAACTCGCCCGCTACTGTCAACATCCGTTAGATCGTGACGACAGTTGTGTCGATCGCAGAATATGATATTATGCTTATTTGTAAATGATGGATGTTAAAATATGAATTAATTTCTTTCCAATAACGATAAGGTGTACTTTACAGAAGCGCTTGTCTATTATTTCAGCTATCATCTACTCGGTTGGGATTATCATCTCAACGTGATTTCATACGAGATATTCTTTGTCTGCTCTCCTCACGTGATCACCATAGCTCATTCTAAGGTTGGAAACAAACAAGAGAAAGTTCATGCACATATGGTAGTCAAATCAATCAGTGGGCTGTATGCAAGCGACTCGTGAAATGAGGCACAAGGTGTGGTTGGATGAGTCGTGCTGCACGGAGCCGACCGTCCCACCTGCAGCGAACGTCGGCATTCGGCGTTAATAGTTCACTTTCGGTTGGACCGGCTGTGGCTGCGCTGAGGGCCTTGGGCGACAACGTCGGACTCGTAATTTCGCAGTTGCTGCTCGTACCTGGGGTTGCGAAGGAACTTGGGCACGGAATCCTGCAGATACATTGTCAGCGCCCGTCGGCGTGGCGAGAAAGGGGTTTAGTCAAAACTTACACTAGCCATCAGCTTGAAAACCGCGTTTTGGGCGTCCTCAAAGAGGGACGTCACTTCTTGGAGGGTGTCGATCATAGCAACGTCCTGTCCAACGGCCTTAGTCATTCGGGTGGAAAGGTTGTTGCGGAGCTGGTGGTCAATGTTGAGCTCGCAAGGAGATCCGGGGGCCAGGAAAGCGTTGTAGATCCCGTACGCTTGGGCCATGATCTCCTCGACGCCGTCCATCGAGGTGCTGCTGGGGTTCTTCTGGGCTGCACGGGTCACGGCCTTGCAGTTGTGGAAGAACTCATCCACATCCTGGTAGAACGACAGGTTCTCCTCGCAGTGGGTATCGCGAAGGTTCTCGCGGAAGAGCAGGCGGAGTGCAGGGTCAGTGAGAATCTTGTCGAGTCGCGGAGTGTTGGAGTCACATGTAATGCCGTTTCGCTGCGAAGGGGCACCGCCTTCGCTTTCCAAGGCACGTCCCCTCGAGCCAGTACCGTTGAGAAGATCCTTGCCGCGCTGCGAGATTTGGTAGATAGCATACTTGGTGGGCTGGAACACGTTGTAGCCAGGGTTCTGGGACATGTAGGCTCGATCTTGGGCGACAACCTCAACCAGATCGTACTCGACGAAAAGAGAAACAATCTCAACAGTCTCGCGGCGATCGACAATAGTGGAGCAGTTCATTAGCCAGTCAGTAGCAGCCTTACCAGTGAAGGTGTCGAGATACGACTTTCCGTTCACCTTACGCTCAGCAGCCATCTTAACACCGGTCAGGCCTTCCCTGTAATCGTCTAGCGAGTCCGAATCAGCGGCGTTGACCGTTGACTTGATGTTTCGGCCCTCAGAACCAACGAACCGGCGGAAAATGACCTCGATAGTACCCTGGTCCTGAAGCAGCTTATCCGTTTGGGCATCTCGCTCGAAGAGCACTAGCTGGGTCGCACCGAGGTTGGCCAGTTCTGTCACCTGCTTCTGCTGAATGCCGTTTCTCGAGCAGAACCTATCCAGCACAGCGACTCCTTTAGGCGTCAATTGCCAGACGGATCCCTTCATGTTGTATACCTGCTGGTACTTGTCGTCAGCAGCCTCAATAAAGCGGGCCTCAACGAAGCGCTGGTAGATAGAGCGGGCCATATCCTTAGCCATAGAGAAGGTATTCGTTGTGGTGGTGGTGATAATGCGAGAAGGGTCCTTGGGATCGGGCATGCGGTTTGACTGGGAGAACTTGAGTGATCCAAGGTTGTTGATAGCATCATCGGAGAGGAAGATATACTCGACCTTAGTCAATCGGACGCGGTGGGCAGAAAGCGGCAACAGACTGACGACGAGAGTGGAAAAGAGATTCTCGAAGTCCTGTTGTGCAAACAAAGTCAGCCATCGCTCAGAAGAGAACGGGTACGGGAGCTGCGTTTCAGACGGTGGCGTCTCATGCCCGCGCGGAAGGCCGCAGAGCCACCGGCGCACAAAAAACGGCGAGGCAGATGTAAGTATCGTAGAACCATGGTACATGCCCTTGTGAAAGGCCGGTCATCGTCCGTCATGCGCAACAAGCGCGAAGATGTTTGATGCATCTTGTTTGCCGTGGCGGGAGGAGCCTTGATGGGAGGAGGTTGGTTTGGGTCTGTGGTCGCGTAGGGTTGGGACAGCCGGTGGTTCGCCGTGGGCGCCTGGGAAGCGAGGGCGCTATCCAGGTTGGAGCTGGACAAGAGAGATTGGTTCGAGGCGCTCTTGAAGCGGTACTTCCTGTCCGGGCTGGAGGGCTCAGAGCTGGGGTTGGAGCTGGGCAGGAGGGAGAGTCTCGAAAGGGTGCTGTTGGATTGCCGGTAGCGGATCGAGGGCTCCGAGATGGTCGCGATGGCGTTCTGGGTTCTGTCCAAGATCGATGATCGCTGGTTGAGTGTCGAGACGGAGACGGTATGGCGGTGGGAGTGGGGGTAGGCTGGAGGAGCAGCGGTGGCTCCTACAGTACGAAAGACCCTTTAACGTCCCTAGCATCCCAACTCAGTCCATCTCCATACACCAGCCAACGTCTTGGACATGAAGCCACCCTCACCCTCACTCTCCATCCTATCCTCATTCATTTACTCCCAGCTAAGAAGGTCTATTCGAATTTGTACAGATATCATTGCGATTGTGCCTTGGTGGCACGGCTATCGCTGTAGGGTAGCTAGGGTCAATGTGATTGTACCTTCCATGCTTGTGGACCTTCAAAAGCGAGCCACGCCCATTCTTTTTCCACCTTCAACTCGGTGGCGGGCGCCCATCACCCGGGTTTACTATGCCTGGTGCCACCAAGCCCTGCATGAAGATCAATCTTGAGAATTGAACCTCATAGCGACGGGCATCTTGGCTTAGTGGCTATTGCACTTCCCAGCCAAGGCAAGAGGTAATGCGCACTTCACTAATGCATCGCGGTAGTCCCGCTTACTAAATGAGACAGTGGCGCTAGATTTGTGCTTGTGACACGGCTCGTAGCTGTGCTGTATAGAATAAAGCGTTGGGAAATGAGACGTTACATTGACTAAAACTCTTAGTTTATGCAAGCTGTCTACGAAAAGCATAAGCAATGACACTGACATGACGTTCTGTCGTAGACAGCGATGGAGGCCCAATAAGCCCATATAATAGAGATAATGAATGAGCCTTATTTTCTACATAGGGAATCGCGCATAGAGCGCCGTTTAGTACGTAGGAGCGGAGCCCCTATTATGGGTCTGCTCCCGTTCGTCCTTAACCAATCATATCTAGCTACCTTGCAACACGTTCCCACCTATAGACCCTGTCTGTCCACGCTTGGTCTTAAGGAGAAAGGGAGTAGACTAAACCGCGATAGAATGAAAGCCACGCTATGTTTCAGAGAGCTGGCAGCTCACGCGTGGGACGTTGGGAAACAATCAAGGCTACGAGAGCATGACGACATCATCGGTCGATCAATGCCGTTTTACCAATGCCGTTTTACCAATGCCGACAGCTTTCCAGGCTTGAGGTTCTGAGCCTTGTCAAGTAACTGTGAGGACAGAGTGGCCTTGAATGAGAAATAGTGACTGCTGAACAAGTCGGTGCGTTGAACAGGACAATCCAGAGTTAGCGCGTCGATCATGTTCTGGTCTAACCTATAAAAGTAACCACATGGTGATCGCGGGGTATTCCGTCCGTCCCAAAAGCCCTAGGTGTTAAGCCGCGGCATGGGCCGAGGCTTGCGCAAGGGCAGCCATGATGACGAAAGTTGGTTCTACGTTGCCACATGGACATCCGTAGTCTCCATTGTGGAGAATATCCCCCTTTGCCCCAATCGTGAGCCATTCACTCTGCGGTTATTAATGGGCTCGTCAAGGCTGTGAAGAAGTCTTTACACGCTGCGCAGTGCAACGGCCCAGCAAGCACCCACCCTCCCCGGGGGTCACAGAGCACAATGGGGCAAATCGGCGTTGAGTCGACACGGCCGTAAACAAAGGACACGTTCTCAGTAGTCTTCAAGGAAAACCAGGTGTGTTGATCTTAGCTACTTCCTCTCGGCATTACATTATCTGGCCCCGTGGTGGTCGAGCGTAAGCCTCTCGCTGCAACTGCCCTGGAAAGGCAATGCCACGGGCGCTGGCCGCAAGCCTCCGTCTGAGCGTCTAGGGGAGCTGGCGCGACCGATGACAAACTTGCTAGTATGGCCAACTGTCAGAACTGGTGGGTTGACAAATCGAGGAATTATGATCCCTTTAAGACAGCCCTACTTTGAAAAGAGCCAGGGCCAATGCGGTTGGGGGAGCCTAGAGTGATAATGCCCTTTTTGATTGGGAACCTGACTAGATTAGTAGATGTGTCAAGTGCCAGGATAAGGGATTATCGACCACGGGATCCCACTCTTCGAGCTGTCCAGATTGAGCTTGTTTATCCACGTGGTGGTGTGGTGTTCAAGTTTCTCAGACCTCTCGACCCCATCCCATCGGCAATATATATGGACGTCGTCACCTCCCCTTCCGCTTTTGGTGCTGCCTGTTGCGGAGGCAATATACTTTCACCAGATTAATTACCTACCTCTTCCTTTTCCGAGAAACCTCGGCGCCTTTTTGATTCCCGCTTCCCACGTTTCTTCAATCGAAAATATGGCTGAGTCGGGCTCGACGCAGGCTAAGACCCAACCCAAGGCCAACCTCAATGGCCTCGGCATCTTCTGGATCACGTTTGCCCTCTCCTGGACCTTCATCGTCGCAGGCGGCATGATCTTCCTATGGCGTCGTCGCGATATGCCTATCCTGAGGATTCGAGGTCTACCGCTGTCATCCCTTGCCATCACATTGCTCCATCTCTACTGGGGCGCCGTCCAGACCGGGTATGTCTATTTCCGTCTCACTACACCCGAGGTAGAGTACTGTATCATGAGCATTTACCTCCCCTGCGGCATCGCTCTATTCCATGCCTCCAACAGCCGGTTTCTCCATGTCGCCAAAGCCCAGAAGGAACTCTTCGCCTCGGACGCTGCTTCGATTAATAGCAAGCGTGCCAAGGCTAAGTCCCTCATCGGCCGCTTTCGATCTCTCAACTACACCAGAAAGATCCTGATCCTCGTGGGCGCGGGCATGAGCTGTCAGGTAACACAGCTTGCAGGTGGTATCACCGTACAATTACTGACCCGAAAACCAGTTCTTTCTTACAGTCTTCATGTACCTTATTTCGAGAAAGTTCCATCCCTCCTTCGGCATCCCGGGCACCGAGGTTACGGGAACTGAAGACTTTTAGAAGTCTCAAATGGGCAGGGGCTGGGAATGGTAGTACCGACTATTTCCCCAAGTAACCTGAGTACTAATATTATTCTAGGTGGCCATCTGTCTTTTGGCAGTTCTTCTGGGCATGGATCGTCGCTCTATACATTCTCTGGTACGCTCGTTGAATCAATGATATACTAGGATGGAGGACACAAACTATTGCTTGCTGCCTTTTGAGGTTAGTATCCCTTAATATAAGATGGCTGACTCTATGCTCACTCTCAAGAAGTCTTCATGCTACCCCTATGTGGCTTATTGCTTTATATGTCCCTGCCATGTCGGTGGTTAACAGAGTCTGGGTTCCTCCTCAATGGTAAGCTATCCTAATATTTATGTGTTTACAGAGGATATGCCGAGCTCACTCTAATTAAGGATTGCCATCTCGATCCTGATGCTTGAGATCTTCACTATCTTCTTTCCTTGTTGGGAAGTCTTTAGATACTAGACTCTACGCTAAGAGACCCTCGACTCTATCAATCAATGGCAACTTAATAAGAGTGTTGGCAAGACCTCGGGGTCTATTCCCACAGGCTCCACGAAGGTGGCTGGCTCATCGCTGACTGTATGGTCTAAGGGTGACTCTATCGAGAACAGTGTTGGCGAGAGTATCCTCACCATGGAAGCTCTCGAGTGCGTCCTTGAGCGAAATCCCGAGCCTCTCTAGAAGTTCTCTGCCCTCCGAGATTTTTCTGGAGAAAACATTGCCTTCCTGAGAGCCGTCGCTGAGTGGCAGTCTTCGCTTCCTCTTGCGGTTCTCGACCCGGAGAAGATCAAGGATGATGTGGCCCAGGAACTTGTCCGCGAACGATTCAACAGCGCTCTCAGAATCTACATCAACTTCGTCAGCTCCCACCATGCCAAGTTCCAAATCAACCTTTCCTCACAAGATCTCAAGAGGCTCGCGTCTGTTTTCGAGCCGTCCGCCCGCATTCTCTATGGCGAGAAGCACGAGATTGATCCCGCTACGCCCTTCGACTCCTTTGAAATGACTAGCAAGGTCAAGTCGTCTTCTGGGTCATGTCGCGGCTCCGAGACCGGCAACATGACTGGATCGATCAACGAGACGGAAGCCATTGGAGACAAGGCCCTCTACTGGGGTGACATCCCTGATGGCTTCGATGCCACCATTTTTCATGACGCTGAATCAAGCATCAAGTATCTTGTTTTCACCAATACCTGGCCAAAGTTTGTTAAAGATCGACAATCCTCGATTAACTCAAACGGTAACCTTGAGGCAGGAAATGCCATTCCTGCTACCCCTTGAGCGTGGTTAGGAGTTAGGGAGGTAGGGTTATTTAGGCCTTCTGGGACGGATCTTGACGCTTTTATATATGAATGTAGCTAAACTGATAAATCGATATACATTTCTCTTGCCGTTTCTGATTCCCTTTGTAATTCTGTGAAGTATGTAATTTATAATGCCCTTAAGTTGTCTAAACAGTCTTATTCTTTGACGTGGCACGCAGCCCTACCTTTGCTTCCCAAGACGCCGCCATCTCTATAACTGTAGCTAATATAATGCCTGGCTTGTGGTAATAATTATGATGCAAAGTACTCGTAACGGTATATTATAAGTCTCTTCTCTTAGAAAATTTGTCCTGCATTTTATATAAAGTAAGGCTCTGTCTATATGATTTTCTGGTCATCCTGCAGAAGCGACGATTTCTATATAGCTTTGCGTGTATCTATCAGATTCTATGAGTTTCCATATATACCTGTGACGACAAATAAAATGCGAAATAACCAAGACATAATGCCATTAAAACTGGCCAAAGATTAATAAATTCAGGATAACTTGCTTACTCTATCCAGCGTGTTGAGACAGCTGGACATACTACTCAGCCCTCTCTGAGAGCTAAGGCAAGTAATCAAAACTTAGAACCTAATTGCCCCTTCCAAGTCCGGAAATCCCTTTTAGCGTCAACACGCTATTGCTACATCCTCGGCTTATACACACCATTCACCCTCATTTTCAAGCAGAGCTCTTTTTATGTTAGGCATTTATTGCAGGCAATTATATTACTAGTGCCTGTGGTATTAATAAATAGGTCGAGGTCGTTATCACATAAGATATTTTGGACAACTATATTAGCTGAGGCTACAGCTTTGGTGCGAAGACGACTGTATAAGAGGGAAAGATTAGGATTAGTATATAAATCGTCGATAATAACCAGGCCTGCAGCAAGGCCGCCATTGGTCTGTCGCTCGATGAGGTTGTCCCAGACCTTAATATTAATAGCACTGTCGAGGATGATTCTATAGGTGCTAAAGGCAATATCTGTCGGCAGTTATCAACAGCTAGAATTTATTACGCTAATATAGTTATGTGAGACCATGACGCTATCAACGCTAGGATCAACAAAGACGCCGATACAACTGTCGCTAATATTATTATATTGCACATTTGCGCCCGGGGTCTGGATATAAAGTGCGACGTTGTACTCCGAAATGTAGTTGTTTGAGGCCTGGACACCGGCCATATCATCCACGCAGATACCGATGAACCCCAGCTTCATCGATGAGACCACGGTACTATCAACGACTCGGGTATTGGTCGAGCCAGCCGTGAGGAACCCGTATAGTTGGCCGTTGATGAGCCTATTTCCCGTCACCCGAGCGTTCTGGGCACCGACCACGGCTATATTCGCGCCGGAGAAGTTGCTGACTTGGAAGCCGGTAATTAACACGTCCTTTACCGGCTCTCCTACTGAGAGGACCTTCCAGTGTTCGACCAGGAACGGGGCCAAGTCAATCTCAGACCCCATTACGCAGATGCCCGCCTCCATACCGAGACCAGTTAGGTTAGAACAGTGATTTGTAATAGCAGTAGTAGGGGGAATGAGGATGGCGCCCAACCCGACTAGGGCAATGCCGTCTTTCTCGATTGTCAGCTGCTCGGCCTAGATGCCGGCTTTAACGAGGATTCGACCCCCCCGAGAAGCCGCGTTAATCGCGTCCTGAATGAGCTGGCCAGGCTGGATATGTATGGTGCGGCAGTCCTTGTTATCATAGCGTTCCTTACTGGCTTCATAGTCCTTGCCCTTGTGTTCCTTATCCTTATCTAGATGTTGGCAATGCTACTTTTCCACCCCAACACACCTATTATCCTTTATCCATAGATAACAGTAACGCCTATTTTCCTACTTATATTAGCAATTGTCCCTGACTGAAGATGTTAGCAGTTTATGCATTTAATTTTAAGAAAGCAGATAAACCTTAGAGGCCAGCAGCATTATCAGGGTTTTGAAGGGGGGAAGCAGTTATAAGGCTAAAGAAAACGCTAATAGTAACTCCCAAGTTCAGCTTTATAGTAGTTAAATTTTCTAAGTAGATAAGTAATAACTAGTTGTGTATAAGCCTTTTAACTCTTAAGAGGGAGAAGGTAGAAGATAAATATAATAAATAATTAAACTTAAGATAAGAAGAAGATAATTATATATATCCATAAGAAAAGTATCTAATTCTCTTCTTAATTACTGCTAAATAGCTATTAGTAACTAAGAATGATTTTCCACAGGTCTCTAATTTTTAAGTAAATATATGTAACTATAACTTCACCCCTCTTCTAAATTAGCTATCTTGTTATTTATACTCCCCAGTAATAAACAGTCGAGAAGGAATGTAGACTTTGCAAATATAAAAATATCATAACCTACAGATAGACTTGCTTATTATTATATAAATATTTCCAGCTTCCTCTAATTATTATAGAGCCAATCTTTTTATTCTTCTGAATTTGTAGGTTATACAGATAAAACTAGCCTATATAGATAGAGGGAGGTAAGCGTTACAGAAACGTCAGCGAGCGTTAATTATGCTTTTTCATGACGGTATTATGCAACAGTGTCACGATATAGGGTTCGATTCAGGTCGGCTGGTAAAGGCCACACTGCATATTGACATCCAATATCCAACCCCAACAAGCCCCATGTTTAGCCCGCTCCCCTCTCAGAACAAAACCCAAGAACAGAAAGAAAAGCAAAGAAAAGACCACTCGACGAGGATTTCGAGAGCATGCATCCTAATAAAAGACTACGTGTCTCGATAGGTTATCCCAGAATGCTGGCGAGAAGTTAGGGCGTTCACTTGACTTCACTCTCTTGACCTTCCTCGCTGGGGGAGTGTCCTGGGAGAGCTCGTCTGCGCCCTGTGGCTTTCGATTCGGTGGTCTCGCCATGAACGACCATTGTTAGGCGGTCCCCGTCTGAATGACCACTTCAACTTGATTCGAACTCCTCCATCGCAGTGGCTTGGCAGCGGCCACGGTACTGGATAGGCAAGATAAGCGATTGCCTTGATGAGCGTATCATTCATTGGAGGGCTGCATCTGTCCAGGTTATCTGCTCTGCCTTCCACTCTGTCGAGGCACAGCCATCAATTACAGAGATGCCGTGCCGTCTCCCTGCATCGACATAACAGAGCACAGGGGTACCGCACTGTGGCACCTAAACAGGAGCCTTCCTCCTACGTCTGCAGTTGGCTTGCATCATGGGAATCACAGGCGTGGAGCTATGCAACTGCAGCTGTGGGACATCTGCGGGCCTGGACGCAAGTCGCAGCGATATACGAAGGTTGGCGACAAAATTTGTGCTCACCCTTTGCAATGCTTACGGCACCGCCCTTCAAAATAACAACTATCCCGAGGGAAATCCTTCCAGGCCTTGATCTACGCTGCCTGCAGCTTCTTATCTGGGAGGCGGCTCTTAGAGGTTATGATAGTCTTTAGCCGGGCCCAAGACGGCTCGATTATAGAGAGGTCTAGAGAGTTAGGAGGCCATTGAAGATGGTAGCCTGACTCTTCCTAAAACTTTAAATTCCAGTATGATGCATGTGCTGGCGTGTTATCTTCTTCTAGGACTCAGTTATCATCTTCAACCTCTTGGGCCATACATAGTAAGGTCCCTTATAATGATAACTGAAGCAGCCCTAGAACATGAACTCTATCCGGCCTCTCCAACGTCTTCAAATAACATGCTTTTCGTGGGCCTCATTAAGCAGCCGCCACAGACGTATTTTACATCATACAGAGCCCTACACAACAGAGGTCTCATCAAATCAAATCACTTTCATCTAGTCCTCAAGGGTCTAGTGGCGATGGTCCCAGCACCAGGCTAATCGACGTCACATCTGTAATGAATTAAGCCCCGGCTTCGTCGTCAGCTTACAGGGCTTGTAGCCCTGTTCTTGAGAAATCGTGCCACACTTCGGCCTGAGATTTTGATGGGGCCAACAGTGCCACCAGCAGCGGCAGCGGCAGCAGCAGTTATCGTAGAAGAGGTAGTCGTAGCGACGGTCGTAGGAGACGGGGCAGTTGTAGTGGAAGGGGCAGCTGTGCCGGCGGCGCGTTTTCTTGAGGGCTGAATTCTTGAGGGCTGAATTCTTGTCTTTGGCTTCGGAGGCGGCTTGCCTAGCTCAAGAGCAATGTCGTGACTTGGATATTCCCTCGTAGTGCTATTCTTAGTGATAATAGCTATCGTCTGGGCAGCGATGTCCCCTACGAGCAGCAGCGGTCTTCCAGATCGGGGACGGGCAATAACGTACGCCTCAAGCACTAGCTGCCCTTCTACCCATCCTTTCTCCCTGGCCTTTCGGAATAGGCAGGTCAATTGACTTGGTAAGATGCCTGTAATCTTGAAGATCTCGTCCCTAGTGTATCCCTCGCCCTTCAGGGCTAGGGCTGAGGTACGGGTGCTATTATTGTGGTTCTTAGTCTTTGGTATCGTTAGTGGGGCCTTGCTGCAGGTCTTGGGTTGTGCCTTGGGTCTCACTTGTATGGTAGAAGAGAACCAGGAAACTCGCTCACGGGGGACGTAAAACTCCCCCAAAAAATCAGGGGAAAAGTCCCCTAATGACAATAATGATGAGAAAAAGCAATATACAAAAGACATAGATAAATGAGGTTGTATTAGTGGCTTAAGCTGTGTTGAATGCGCGATGCTCATACTGTTGCACTGTGGCGTTTAGAGAACGCCATCAAAATAATCTAGCATCCAAGTCGGCCACAATGAGCCCGATGGGCATTGTCACAAATCAAAGGGGCCGCATCACGCTGTGAGTGTGCTTTTTAATCTTAAAAGCCGCCTCTTCAGTTTTTCTCACCTACTCACTCATAGCCGATGCTCCGCAGGGAGATATGGCTCATGAGCCGGGGACGCGACACGCTGAGGCGTGTTGGTCCGCTCTAGGAGCGCTCGCTGTAAGGTGGTTGCGTCAGAAGTGTTATTCTACACGGAAGCGCTGCTCCACCCGGAGCAATGACCCACCCGGAAGCCTGCTCCACTCAGAAGCGGTGTCCCATTCATTTGAACGGGCTTCCGTACCAAGGTTGGCGACAAAGTTATCCTCACCTTGTTACCCCACCAATATACCGGATAGGCTTAGCGGCTCCCTCCCCCTCTTCTGCCGCCTTGCCTATCGGCTCCGTCCCATCCCACCGTTCACTCTTCCATCCCTCATCCGCTGCTGGCGTCGGGGATCGCACGGTTGGTGCTGATCCAGAGGTCGGTTGCCTTTGTTTACCTGTCATTTTCTCTCCTTGCAGTGCACTTTCGAATGGGTAGGAGCCTACGTACCTCCCAACTGAAGCATTCCATCTCTCCTCCCGCACAGTGAATAAACCCTCGCGTTATTTTCAACATCGTCTCCTGGCCTTTTCATCTCTGCATCTCCATCTCTGCGCTTTCGTCCTGAAGAGCGAAGAGCGAGAGTCCTCCGACATCGATCGAGCCATCCCCTCCCCTCCAACTCCTCTCAAGGCCTCGAATTGTACCCGCACCAAACAGCTGAGCGACGAGGTCAGCTGAAAGTGCCTTGTCAGCTGTGATTGGTGTGTTCCCAAAGGATTCATCTGTATGGCCTATCCCCTGCAAGATTTCAGGGACTAGCAGGGCTGTGCTGGAAATGGCTTGACATGGGTCTTCAGTTGAGGCTGTGGATACCTTGAACTCGTCAGCCGCTGAGTGCAACCAGCATCAGGGATCAAGCCAGTTGTGACCTCCGGCAATCTGAAGTGCTGCTGGAAGAAACGAACATTAGGTCACACTACTTTGTGATTCGACGGTCAGCCCAACATTTCCCATTGTATGCCCACGCTCGGCGACTAATCCAAAGTTTTTATTGGTCTTACCATGAGGGCGACTTCAAAGTCACCGCCAAGCTGAACAGGCAAACATGCATCAGTCATTCCGTTTATTGGATACTAGTTTAGAAATCGAGAACTTCAACAAAAGGTGGTGTGAACAATACCACTCACCGGCATTCCCTCGATAGCGCAATTAAAGGCTTGCGCACGGCACTCATCCCCGCGCAAAGGTTCTTGAGGTAGCGGCAACTTCCGCGGCCTCAGCGTCTAGCGTTGCGATCTCTTTAATATCATATCCGCACCGGCTGTCACAAGGGCCTGTCAGTTCGATTGCCGGGGTCGCCAAGCTTCCGTGGGGCATTTACCGGGAAAAAAAGTGTTGCTTCCGGTGACAATGATGACCCGCACAGCCTTATCCGCTGCAGCTAGCAATAGCTTGTCCAGAAAGGCTGAGATAGCTCGTCAGAGAGCGCATTTCGCTTCGTGGGTCGGTTGAGGGTGGGGACTCGTACTCCTTCAGCCGGAGTGAAGTCTCGTACTAATTGTTGACTCATGGTCAAGTCCCGAAAGAAGCAAAGAAGAAAGATAGCGTGTAGAATGCTGAGGGGGCACCCGGAGTCAGCTGAGGCGAGGAGCTTGGGACGGCTAAATTGCCAATTGGAGATGACTTTTTGAGGATACACCAAGGATCAACTCTGCCGGTGTCTGTTGGCTCAAACACTTGTGCGACCTCCAAAATTTGGGCTCAGAATGTCGATCAATTGACACGTAGTACGGCCAGACATGTCTTTGACCGACTCGGCATACGACATGTACACGGCTCGGCGCATACAGCTAGCGGCACGCCACGAGGCTATGTGCTCGCCTTGCCGTCAATTGAATTGAAGGATTTTGGCGGAGGAGGTTGGTCCGCCGTGTCCGCATTACTAGAGTAGGAAATGCATGTTTGCGACCTGTCTCTATTGGGTTGAAGCAGGTCGCTATTACCGTTAGTGAAGCTCGTCCTGTCGTGGCGGTGACGGGCCCCGGGGGGGGGGGTGTGACTTGTCACGAATGGGCCAAATCGAGCAATCTCAACCCCTCTTTGTCCAACTAAAAACGTCACTAACCCCTTCGTATTCCAGCTATCCCGCTTCGTCTTCGTGCCGGAACAGGGGCTGGAGGAACTAGCATTGACAGGAGGGTCCGGCTGACAATCGCCGCGCTAGTCGAGCCGTGCAGTTCATGGGCACGCTAGCCATTGTCAATATTACGCTAGTTCAAGAGCCTGCACGTTGTCAGAGTACATCCATACACGATGCTGCAGTTCCCGGGCGTTGAAGATGTCTATCAAGTCTTCTTGATCCTGGACTCGTGAGGCTACTATGATCCATGCGGTTAGTATGGCCACTTGGCAGTCGCGTACACGCTAAACCTCATCCTAGGATGAGAGGTGGTTCCATTCATTAACATTGTCATGTGGCCGGTGTCACTTGCGCCTGTTTTCCACTATCGAGTTAATGGCTCGCCATGTATGGGACAAAGGAAATGACGACAAGTCCGCATGAGAGAACGAGAAAAGAGAGAGGCTAGAAAGCCATGAGTTACACCACTTAAACCTGGTCCGATGACAGTGAAAAAGTTCTAGTCGATCTGCCCAAGCTACACTCCTACACTCCCCAAGCTTATCTTGTTTGTCCATTTGATTTTGATACCATCACCGTTAAAACTGCAATCTTAATTTCATCTCACCTTAGCCTCTCTAAACAAGAACAAGGCTTCATAATATGCAGAACTTCTCAGAACGGCTTGAGTCCGGCATGAGGCCCATGCCTCTCTCCTTTAGCTACGGGGTGTTGGACACCCCTCGCTTTTCAACAGTTACCGCAGCCTTCCAGCATTATGTAGCCGTGAGGGCTGGTGCCATCGCTACTCGGGACCTCTCAACCCAGCCTCCATCCCATATCACGCATGGTGAGCTTGCCCCGAGAAGTGCCAGTCTTGCACGGAAGCTGCAAGGTCTGGGCGTGGTACCAGGACATCGTGTACCCCTTGTCGTCAAGAGTGGTATCGATATGCTCGCAGGTATTACGTCCATTCTTGGCTCTCGTGCTCAATATGTGCCTCTTGATGGAATGATTGTTTCCGATGCAACCCTGAAGTTTGTTTTAGAGCAGACCCGAGGGCATACTGTCTTGGCTTTACGGTCTACCAGTCATCGGCTATCTCATATTGATAAATTCAATGTTGTCGCCATTCACAATTTGGAATATGTCGATGTTACTCGCCAAAATGTTACCAACCTCGTCTTTCAGTTACTCAGTGATCTTGGTATCGCACCTGGTACACGAGTCGGTGGAGTACTCAATATCAGCTTTAATATAGGTAAGTATTCCAAGGTTGTTGTCAGTTGTTTACAGTGTCGACTCATACTATTGCAGCCGCATGGGAGGTACTCGGTTGTCTTGTGAATAGAGGCATTCTAATCCCTCATGGCCCAGGCTGGCGAAAAGCCTTACAAGAGGTAAGACAGATTGACCACCAGGAATTGATCAGAAGTTGACGTCTAATCACGATGCAGGTTGACGTCCTTGTGTGTGCCCCAAGCATATTGGCCAAATATAACCCTGTGCGCTATCCTAATAGCAAAGTTGTGGCTACAGCTGGCGAGCCTTCATCCCAACGGTATATTTCACTTAAATCATATTTCCTAGTCTAGATCTGTATCTGCATATTAATCCTTGCCTAGACTTGCTGATCTATGGGCCTCGCACTGCACGTATTACAATTGCTGTGGCCCTTCAGAGACCATCATTGTCAACACCATGCACAAGCACCAAACCTACCCGCCATTGTCTATTGGCGCACCAACACCAAACAATAATGTTCCCATACTTAATGATAACAGCCAGCCAACCGATATTGGTGAGATTGGTGCCATGTGGGCTGGCGGGTTAGGGGTCACCCGTGGCTATGTCAGTTTGCCAGAGAAGACAGCCGAGAGATACGCTCACGATCCCTTTATGAACGATGAGTAAGTATATGAGATATACGGGCGGATTCCCCACGTGCTAACTGGGGTAGGTCTAAAATATATAACACGGGGGACCTTTGCAGCTGGAACGTCGATGGGTCCGTTCACATCCTAGGTCGCGTTAGCGATAGAGTCAAAGTCAGGGTAAGAAGAATTGAAATGCATTGACTACACTTCAGAGACGCTAAGACTCAATTGCAGAGATTTAGAGAGGAGTTTGATGGTGCAGTCGCTTCAATGGACTCCTGTCGAGCCGTCAACCGAGCCGCAGCTCTGCCCACTGAGGGAGAAATTCATGGTTTTCTCACTCCAAAAGACTGCGATCTTGGGAAGGTGGTAGATCATGTTAAGAGCCGTCAACCATACTATGCCATCCCAACTCATTTCGACTTGCTGGACACATTCCCCATGACTGTCAATGGAAAGATTGACAAGAAAGCCCTCAGAGCTAGAGACTCCTTGGCTGAGAAGAGCTCTCCCACCGAGGAGAAGACCCCTACAGAAGTCATTGCTTCTCCAAAGCCTGCGGTCATCAGCCACTCGCGATCCGACAGCTCGACTTCAAGCCTCACACAAGTCAGCTATACCTCCGAAAAATCAGAAGCCACTGTTGTTGAAGAGAGCATCGACCTCGAAGCGGCGCTTCCGGAAAAGAGGCAAAGGAAACGTATGCGGGGTCTCCGACATCGCATCCTCATTGTGTATCGCCTCTTGTTCACTCTGGTTGGCATCTTCAACATCGCAGCTGCTCTCGCAGTCATTCTCTCTGGTATCCAAAGAGAATGGCTAGGTACGGTTCCAGCGATCAACCTCGCCCTTGCCGTTCTTATTCGACAGGACTTCATCATCAATGCCCTATATACGATAACGTGCAGTATACCCAAGTCCTGGCCACTCGCTATCAGATCTCGATGCGCCAAGATTTATCACCTTGGTGGCGTTCACTCTGGCGCTGCAATTAGCGCCGGCGCCTGGCTCCTCGCTTCCAACATTGGCAATGTTGTGTGCATGACTTCAAAATGCTCTAACTGGGGCCATCAGTCGCTGGCTGTAAATATCATCTCTTGGATGCTTTTGGCTCTCTTCTTCGTCATGTTTGTGATGGCGTATCCATCAGTCCGAAAAGCACACCATGATTTATTTGAGAAAACGCATCGCTTTGTTGGATGGGGCATGCTTGGTCTCTTTTGGGCCCAAGTGGTTCTTACCTATAATGATACTAGGGACTTAAGCACATCTTTGGGCAGCACCTGTGTACAGTCAGCCTCATTCTGGCTCCTCACTATTACCACTGCCAGCATTGCTTTGTCTTGGGTTTTTCTACGAAAGGTACCTGTTCAAGCAGAAATCCTCTCTGATCACGCCATTAGACTTCATTTTGACTATACAGTCCCAGTCAATGGGTCATTTACTCGCTTGTCTAAGCATCCTCTGCTCGAGTGGCATTCCTTTGCCACCATCCCAACTCCAGAGCCTGCAAACAACCGCCCTAAAGGCTATTCCCTCATTATCTCAAACGCAGGCGACTGGACTAAGGCAATGATAAAAGAGGAACCGACTCATATTTGGACTCGTGGAGTTCCTACGTGCGGCGTTATGCGTACCACTACTCTCTTTAACCGTATTATCCTAATTGCAACTGGATCTGGCATCGGACCTATGTTAGGCCACATTCAAAGTCTTTCTTGCCCGATACAGCTAATTTGGTCAACATCTCGACCAGAGCAAACGTTTGGAAAGGATCTGTGTAACGTTATCAAGGCCCAGATACCTAACGCAGTTATCCATGATACCAAGAGATTTGGCCGCCCAGATCTAGTTAAGATGGGTTATAATCTTGTGCAAAGTTTCAAGGCGGAGGCTGTGATTATTATTGCAAACGAGAAGGTTACTAAGAAGGTTGTTTATGGTCTTGAGACTCGGGGTGTTCTTGCATATGGGGCGATTTGGGATAGCTGAGGTGGATTATTAGATGGTTTAAATGCTTGATTTGTTGTTGTAGAGATTATAATTATGCTTGATTAAGAATCACATGCGAACGATGACTGGGATGAATTCACCCTTAACGCACAAATACAACGCTGGCCTATATAAAGCGACATTGTACTGGGCGTTTCTAACCTTTGTTTTTTTATCCCGGCAAGTATTGCACGCATGTGCTGTTATGATCCGCGCCCTCTCTGGGATTCTGTCAACACATTAGCTATCAACATGCTGGTTCTAACACGAGAAGTAAAGGATTGAATTTAATACTAGCTGCCGACATCCTTCCCATCGCGTTGTTGTTCATGTCGTTTGTATCCATGATCTCTACAAAAGGCTGTCTCGAGTACGGGTCGATCCATTGGTAGTCATCAGGGTAGTTGCCTGAGACCGTGTGATGCTCGCCGACAATAAAGGTTGTTTCATTGTCGATGCTGCTGAGCTCGTGACCAGTGAGAGAGGCAGCTAAGTGGTCCAAATGAACAGCGTCGAGATGTTTAAAGGGCTGGCTTTGTGACAAAGCCGTCCGGAGGGTGGTCTGATGGATGAAGATGGTTAAGAAAACCAAGGCAGCGCCACCGAGTAAGAATAGGATTCGGCGTTTTTGACGGACGGGCTGTAGAGTCCCTGCAAGGAATGTGAACGCCTTATAAAGTCGATCGTCGATACTGGTGTCTGTATAAGAGGTTTCGTTGTCGGATACAAGGACATAGGCTCCTCGCTACCAAAGCTGAGGCGTTAGTGTCTCTTTGCACGTCTGTCAATATGGTGGATCTTATGCGGTCGGCCATGTTTTAAAGCGACCGAGGGGGTGTTTAGACCGTCCGCTTTGGATCTGTCCAGGCTGGTCAAGGTTGGCGACGAGTGCAATCTTTCACGCAGAGCGCTGTTTCATGCAAATAAACAAACGACGAATGCATAGAAATTGCCTTGCCATTTACAAAGGAGATGGTGTGCGTTGTGCAGTATTTAAATCAGGCCCCCTATCCGTTTGGTTGCTGTAAGGCTCCTCAGTACCACTGCCCACCTGCAAGACGGTACGAAGGCTAGCGCACAAAATGTGTGTGGTCCGATGGATGTTTGTGGCTTGACGGTGAGTAAACATGCACGATGTTATCGCAACATGCAGGTGCCTACTTGTGTGCTTGGAGGTTGGGAATGTATTACTGTGAAATGTACGGAGGAAGACTTCAACAGTCATTGCATGCCAAGAAATTAGCGCCGATTAGCGAACAATCCTAGGGAATATCCCCCTCTTGATTCCACATCAATTTTACGCCTCAACGTATTTACGATGGTCAATAAAACGGATATCGCGACCAGGGCTGTGGTTGTGACATTGAAGTCGCCCCATAGGGTAACGGTACAGCGGGGCTTCACGGGCGATTACGTCTACACGTTCCGGATAACTCTTGCTCTGCGGAGTGGAGCCCTGGGCGGGGCTATGAGCCGCGTCCCCTTAGGAGGATTTTCTAACCAATAAGGTTGGTCGTCCTGCGGGAAGGTTGGTTTGCGATCTTTGTGCACGTTTAGCAAGGTCCTCCCATGCCAACGGGTAGCTTCAAGCCATCCGTTGCATCTTCATCACATCTCACCCCATTCATCCTCTGCTCAAGTTCACCGACCAATCGACTTGCATGTGATGAAAAGGCTGCTCACGGAGATAGCCGGCTCCACGAGCATAACGTGGTCCCATCCATTAGCAGCAGGTCTAGACTGTGTGACACTGATTCTCTCTGGGGATCTAGACAATGGAACAGCACGATTTTTATGGGAAAGTGTGCCTTAGCATTATATTGACACAATCTGCTCTCAATCGGGATATACATATATGCTGTTATTTAAAACAAACAATAACGTTTGTGACAGCAGAGGTTTGCCCTTTAGAATTGAAGGACGAAAAGGTTGATTCGAAAATTTGTCATTGTGGCTTGCGATACGAAATAATGTAACTATGCGTAGGACTGCTCGGCAAACTCCGCCGACTTATCTATACATGCATTAGTTAGACATCGGCCGCTACAAGGCTATTCTCACGCATATGCCGGGTATAGGAAAAGCCAACGCGGTAGCAGTCGCCGCTAACTGCAAGGCGATAGTACCGTAACGCCTTCCCTCGATCATTTGAGAGGCGTTGGTTTCCACTTTCTGCCTGATATCTAGGCCCTTGCTAGAAAGTCTGTCTGTGTGTGGTCACTCCATGATGTTTTTTTTTACCCTTGGCGCGTTGCATGACGAGGTGTGATGTGTGGACCGAACCGTGTGTCAGAATGGTCGTGTCGTCCTCTAAGGAAAACAGCCATTTCGCTTCGTCGACAATACGGCGATCCCATTCTCAACCTCAACTTGTGGGCAGGTCGACGACATACCTGTCTGGAGCAGACCGAGGAATGACCCGCACCAACTTCAGCTCCTTCTCTATCTCGAAATATTGACGCCGAATCAATGGATCTACCCTACTTCTCAACGCACGCTAGTAATATTTCCATCGTATCCGATGAAGGCAAGAAAATCCGCTCGGCTGGGCCGTCGAATGGACGCTATTTGCTATCTCCATTTCCGAAAGACAGTTGCTTTATGCCACCTAATTATGGCATGAAACCACCTCCAAATCCCAAGACGGGCAACTCGTATACTGTCTCGCCTGCCGGCCATGGTATTACGGTGAATACATCAAGGTCGGAGAAGTCAGAGCTACCAAAGCTCCTTGAGCACGCCAAAGACGACAGTGCTACGACGGCCAACCCGTGGAGGCATGTCGACTACCTGTCTCACGACTGGAAGGAGGAAGATATCTGGTCATCATGGAAATATATCACCACTCGCCGAAGAGAGTATCCAGAGTATCCAAATAGTTCTCGTCTAGAGAATGCATCTTGGAGAGCATGGATAAAATGCAAATACAAACTGAAGACTGTGTCTCCCGAGACCCTCAACTGGTAAGGGATGGTGGAATTCGCGCGAATATCAAGCTAACCTAGCGTAGGTTCAAGGATTGTGATGTGACTTGGCTATATGGGCCCTTTCAGCAAGATCCAAGCAAGATCTGTTGTGCAGATACTGAACTTTCCAGTATCCCATCATCCAAGTCCAATTCACAAGTTAGCATTAATATGAAGTCTATATTAAAGAGAACGGTCCCGGAGATCATACTGTAGAGGCCGTTATTGCCTTTATTGTTACTCAAGCATACAGCACTAGTAGTCCGAGCATAGGAAATAATCGGCCAGGGATTAACAAGGCCTACTCTTAATCGAGCAGCAGTGACGGGTTATGTTATGTCTTCGAGACAAATGAGCCGCAATGCCTCTAGTATGCTGTCGTCTTCAGCCTCTGGGGTCTTATCATCAGGCATCAAGCAAAAATCCATCCGCTTCAATAACAAAGTCGAGCAATGTATTATCGTCAATGGTCATGGTGATGACGACAATGGCATAAATTCCGATCCATATAGCCATAGTGATTCCGATGACGGCCTCAGGACGAAGCGGCTTCGGCCACGAAAGCAGGCTCCATTGGTGAGGAGGAAATCAACGAATGATAAGAACTCATTTATTTCTGACGGAAAGACGCTTGCGATGCTTCCGTCGACAACACTTAATCACCGAGGAGATATTCTAGAACCCATGGAAGAGGCAATGAAACACAGCATCAGCATTCGCAATCCTACGCTCTCGCCATCCTTGTCACAAGAGACGTGTCCCAAACCCTTGGGTAAGTTCTTTGAAGAAGAGGAGGATCATGATATAACAGATGTCGATGTCGATGCAGACTCAGCCTGGTACGGCGCTAAGAGTTTCGAAAACCCTGGTTTGCACCGCCGGACCTCTACAGACAACATAACCGCCGAGCCAACTGGCATGCGTCGCACCCCTTCCGGCATGTTTATGCCATATGAGGAGGGAGAATCATCGTCGAAGGATGCGATATTTTGCCGCTTTATTAACCTCGTTAACACAGCCAGGGACATGACATATTTTATTTGGAATATGGGCTGGAGAAAGTGAGGGCCTTGACAGCGGAGACATTTCATGTAGAAGAAGGGAACCAGATTGCAGCAGCATTCATGGTTGCCGGAGTATCTGTTAGATTGTGGCTGGATAATGCACTGAAACAGGGCCTTTGCTTTAGATTGAAGGATATCAGATATCTGCATCTGGACGAGGAGCTACAGTTGCCCAATAAGCGCATAGGATAGAGATAATGAAAGAGCCTTATTTTCTACATAATAGAGCGCGGCGGTGAGCGATATTTGCACAATGGAGCGGATCCCCTATTGTGGGTTGGCACGGTCCAATCATAACAGCGCTCCTTGCAGCAGCATCTGTGGCTGAATATGCAGGTGATGATAAAACCCCGCTCTGGTGGAAAAGAGGACACAAGAGTCCAGAAGAAGAAGAAAAACAACAACCAAGCATACGATCGAGAATTGATCCACATCTATCTAGCTATCCCTAATCTGCATTAAATACAAATCGCGTATCCAACAGTATCCTAGGGAATGCATATAGTCATGTGTCTAGGCTGTCGGAGATGACTGTCATCTAACGAGGTATGTGACCCATGTTGCTTCAGTGACTTGACCCACCCGTCTGAACTACGCAGTAAACGCCCCCGCAGTAGCTCTTCTCAGTTGGGTCTCTGTGGCTCATCAGGTCCGAAATTGGATAAAACCTTCTTGGGCAGAACGTCATCACCAGTCATTGGATTCGACTCAACCCCCCAACAGGCTCTCAGAGGACGAGCTTGATCAGTATCTATCAGAGCCACCGGTGGACAACATCGCATACAAAGCTGACCCAATTGCTTGGTGGAGGGATGTCGGCGCTGTGCGTTTTTCTCGGCTGTCTTATATGGCTGTTGACTTTCTCACTATCGCATCGTCTTCTGCAGAAACGGAGAGAGCTTTCAGCAGTTGCGGGAGGATGGTAACACCACTCAGATCTCGCCTACGGCGCCACATTGTGGCCATGGCTCAGTGCCTTCGCTCCTGGAGTAAAGCTGGCATTTATCAGCCAACTCTTCCTCTTAGTCTGCTTGAAGGGGACAATTGGAGGCAAGTTCTTCAATTGGTGGGCAGGATCACCGTAGATAGGGATAATGAGGACCAGCATTGAGCCATTGATCGAATCGATCGACTGAGAGGGCCGCTCGATCGACATCGATCGATTGAAGGTGACGATCGACATAAATCGATCGATCAGGGCTCAGAATCGATCTATACGATCGATTTCTAAGTCTGCCCGACACTACACCAAATTTGACTTAGAAAACTTACGACATCCAGCTTCGTTCCTCAAGGCTCTTTTGCGCAAACCACTCGTAGTTTGCCTCTCCTGTATTTCAAATATGACTCTGGATTTGATTTGTTTGATTTGAGGGCAGCGCTGCGGTTCATACTGGCTCGATGCCCTGCATACACGAGCTTCGGCAAACTCCGGCGCGACACAAGGTGGTACTCGTCAGCACCAAACCCATCCTTGGTGAACTCAAAGTTGCAGGAGCGCCGGCGGAAACTCGACGTCATATCCAACCCGGATCGAGAGATCGCTATTTTCTCTTCAATGTTCGAGATCCCGATTACTTCGAATACGGTCAAGTTTTTTTCGAAGACTATGTAACTACACTTGTACGCACCTTCAATTGTGCCAAGCTGAAGTCTGTAGAAACCTTACACCAGGCTTACTAGTTTCGGTCCAGTATCTCCCGTGCGTCACTTGTTGATCTGTTTTAACGCGGCGCCGGTCGGATCATCGGCATAGAAATATCCCAGCAAAGGCAATGATTGTCACTTCCCTGCAGCTTGCATGTGATAAAAAGGCTGCTCACGGAGACAGCCGTCTCCACGAGCATAACTGGGTAAGTGAGGCTTCTTGGAGAACCTCGATGACGAGTGTATTTTTACTGCATGGAGCCGGTTGCAGGGACAATCCTGGTCCCAGGTAGCCTGGTGGTTGAGAACGAGTTGTCAACACCTGAGGCAAGATACTGAACCATATCCTTAAAAGTTCAGCTAATTTCCGTGGTCGGCGCTTGCTTCGGAAAGTGCCGTTGTCAAACCGTATGAGTGACAGCTTGCCATCAAATCGTGCATATGGAAAGTTCCGTGCACCCCGGCTCCTGCTTTGGGGCTGGCGTCTTCCCACAAAACAACCTTCCCGCACGACAACCAACCTTATTGGTTAGAAAATCCTCCTAAGGGGATGCGGCTCAGTGCCCCGCCTAGGGTTCCACTCGACGGTAGAAGGGGCACAAGGGGTAGAAGGGGCATAAGTGGCAGAAGGGTCGAATTGGTCGTAGTTAGGCACTGGAGGTCAAGCAAGGGGGACATTGAGCCTCATATTAGTCACTCGGAGCTGGAGCGCAGGTGCAGTGGGACACCCATGCCTCCCAAGCTGCTACGGAAGCTTCCTTGTTGCTGACCGTCTAGAGTCCGCGACTGCCTACAATTAATTAGCGAGCCTTTCGAGGCTGCAAAGTGATCTTCACTTATTGCCGGCCTTGTGACTTGCACCTTCCCCAACACTCCCAGCAGTCCTGCATCCCAGCAATCCTGCAGCAAATCAAGTTCTCCCAGCACAAATTTCGAGACATTGACATTAACGTGGAAATCCAAGGTTGCGCCAACGCTACCTGAACTAAGCCACCTCTGTCATGGAGTTGAGTTGTGAATCTCACTAGAAGGTCCTAACTTAACTAAGTGGTTAACTGGGCAGCTGGGGTCAAATTGGGGCCGATTGGGCCCGGATTACGCTGTGGACAGCCTCATCTAGCAGCCGCTGCTAGCCCTGCCTGCCAAGTCTACCAAGCCGGCTTAAGTCGAGCCAATTCAATAAAGTTAGGCTGCTGAGGATCCAAGCTGAGTCAAGTTGAAGGCCCGACTTGACTTGACTTACCTCGGCGGCAGCGCTGCTTATAATACTCGCTGATGTTCAATTCGATGTTCGACTCCTCTATGAGGATATCATACCGATGTTCATTTACCCATTTCCAGGGCCTAAGGCAATCGAAGGACATATCTCTCTTCGGGAAACCCTCGGGGTGCTCAGGAAGTGGTTCCCGGCTTTCTTCAGTTACCAAACCTAGTGCTAGATATGCTGGGGTGTTTCCCTTGTAGGATGTGCCGTCAGAAACCGAACCATTTTCGTCGGATCTCTCAAGATGAACGCCGATGAATAGTGCAGTAAACCCTAAGCTTTCCATTTCTTCCTTCTATTTTGTTTTCGAGGAAACACGGTTTAAGATTGCTCTTTTGTCATAGGATATAGAGTTGATAATACTAATATTGCCATCTATTTTCGGTGGATATTGTGTTAAATGCCGTGAGACATAAGGTATGTGGAAGCGGGAGGTATATATAGCTGGCTCCAGACGTCCGAAAGTAGGTCTAAAAATGGGACGAATGGCCTAAAGCGAGACCTTATCTATTTTCTTTTATACCGAACTAAGTTGATAGTCGACAGGAGAGGACCAAACGAGGGCCATAAGAATCCAAGAACTGGGGCCGGGATAAACATATCCCACTTCCTGGACCCTGGGGACAGAGATATTAAAAGGAAAATAATTACGGGCTGACTGAACATTCCAGCTGTCAATAAAGCCGTAAATATCTCTCAGTCGGTCGACTTATTATTTCAGAACGCTGTTTAGTCTTTGCTCCCTAACATGGACATTTCAAATAGAACCAAAACTCTCATGGACAGGGCATTCGAACATCAAGGCTGATTCAAGCATGCCGTAAGTCTAAGTGCAAACCCTGTTTTCCTCAGCTATGATCTTATCAGCTTCTTCAACGGTAACGACTGCCCTATAAATCTTGCCTTGATGTCTATGGAAACCACTGGCGACCTTTATTATTCGGAACTTCTTTTAAGTTAAAGAGCCTTGATGCTGAGATGAAAGGAGCGGTCTTCGGGATGAAGCAGGTCCTTTCGATCAATATCCAGGATGGTGTCGTGCTCGCCGCTGTGTCCAACGTTGGCTTTGGCAAGGTTGATGAGAGACTTAAGGATGGAATATTCGATCTTGAGCTTGATGGAGTAGACCATTCCCTTGATAGCAGGTTGAAAGTTGTACGGGTTGTTGTACTCGAGGACGAGGACGGCGACGTCGAGAATGATAACAAGAATATTAACCACAACGAGATAGTATAGCATCCTGGAGGCCTGGGCACCACGGAGAGCTTCCTGCATCTGGAAGGCTTTGTAGGTATACCAAATGTATAGGCCCGAAATAATCATCTCCTGGATGAAAAGGGACATTTGGGTCTTCTCGTATACCGGGTAGGCGGTGACGTAGGGACCGGGTTCTGGGGCCAGAATAGCCCGGTAGGCGACAATGATCGTAAAGACGTGGCCGATAAAAACGTTAGTAATAATCATGGCCAAGACCAGACGGAGGATCCTCTCATCATATAAGATAAGGTATAGCCGTGAATAAAGAACGAGGGAGTGGCCAGTGACCATGGGAACCCAGCCGATCACAGCAATAGTAACCCATACCACAGTATTTTTTAAGATGCTAAAGTTCTATATCAGATAACTGATAGTATAGAAAAAGATGCCCCAGGTAGTAAAGAAGAAGCTCCAGAAGCATAGACCGCTTTTCCGCTTAAATATGAAAAATATGATGATATTAAGCTCAATGACATTATATAGGGCGATGAAGGATACCATCGCAAGACCGATAGGGCCATCAACCGAGAAGTCGTCCACATAGCCCATGTTGAAGGGCAGATGGAAGACGTCTTGAGGAGTGAGCGATGATGATATCGAGAAACATGAAAGACGGGCAGCTGAGAGAAATAAGAACTTTCATCTTGACACTGATGAGAACCCCTGGAGTCAATGCGCTAGAAATGGGCTGAAGGTTAATGGAAAGCATCGGCAGGAGTGAAACCAATCGTAGGGCAGAGCTGTCCAAGGGTTCACCTCCATCAGCACCAGACTGTCGTTGCGTCCGTTACACTGGTCGATTCATCTCTGCGGTGATTGGGGACGGAACGCCACCACACTACCGGTACAATAGCTCGCGGTGAAGGAGGGCTACTAGTGTTGCAGGCCCGCTTTGCTTAGTGCAGTGGGCCGTGAGTCACGTCATGTCCCTGCAGAACCTTCTAGACTTTGCCAAGCCCCTCAGCATATCGTAGTGGAGGGATCTGACAAAGTCTGCGTGAACCATCTCAAAGGTATCTCTGCTGCTGTAGGATGTGTTGTGCCTTTACAATGTGTCGCAGCTGCATCAAACCTTCGATTAAAATTAATATGCTGGGAAAGTGAAACCGAGCTACAACCTGGCTACAACCAAGCAGAGAAGCCAACACGGTCGCCGGAGGAGATGGTTCCAGCGCTCAAGCACATCCTTAACAGGCGACTAGATCTCAGAGATGTATCGATGCACAAGGTTGGGCATAGTATGTAGAACAAATAACAGAGGAAGAGGAAGTGTTGAGGACAACCGATGGAGGCAGTGGCCTGGTTCAGTGAGCCAGTTTGCAAGGATCTCTGACTCAGCGAGACAACTCAATGCCATGACCGAAGTGGCTCAATTCAGGAGTTCAGGTCGATCTATGCCAACGGAAACCTGAATGCTGGCACTCTCTCGGATTTCGCATTCATGCAAATACATCAAATTTCGTATTGGAAGAAATAAGAACGTAACGGTTTGATGTATACCCAACTTCTCCCTCTAACGAAGGGATATTGACATGTTAGCTGAGTCTGGTTTGCTGCATGACTATTCGGGGACATATGGAAGGGGTGAGAGCGACACGGGGTGGAAAATGTCAAGATTCGTCCGTCAATCATACACAGACAGTTCCGATCTGGACTCGAGCACTTCCGCACTTCCCTACTTTGTCCCTTACAACATATTGGTTGCCGTTCATATGCGGGCTTGTCCACAGCTACCGCCCATCTGGCACCAGCCATCCGAGCGTGCTAGATCGAAGCCTCCCACCCCTCATACGGCGTCATTCCTGAGTCATGATGGTGAGTTGCGCCATCTGCTTTTGTCGGAGCCACTGCTTCATCGGAACTTCCCAGCAATAAGATCATCTGGAACTTTCCTGTTTGTGTCCGCCGTTTGAAGGCTGTTGACAATGATATTGATGGTGCCAGGCTGTGTGCTGTCCCGGCGAACCAGCGGCCCGAGTCGCACAAACTTGTAGCAGGCGGGATTTGCCGTGGGCAAACAATCCAATCACGTTGTCCGTGCGTTAGCCCTACTTGTTGCAACGAACAGGCCAGCTCACTCTGCGGGCCCCAGCTCCCAACACCTTGGCCTGAAGTTCGCTGGCGCTGATGGGAAATCCGTTTTAGTCGTCCGCCACGCGTTGTAAAATTGCCAGGAAACCCCATTGACGTGGGCTTCTAAGTAACGCTACTATGGAGTCTGCGCCGAGGCTTTTTCTGGCCCATGACAGCAAAGCACTAAGCACTAAGAGAGCAGTCTGGACAGTGATCTAAATGCAGTATCACGTTATTGAGTGGAACCTTACAAGTCGCACAGCCGCCGACCCAACAAATGCCAGAAAGTCGTCAGATGGAACCATGTCCATTTCACCAACGAGATTAACCAGTTGGCCAATTCGATGGGCTAACTTCGCGATCCAACCAGTTCAACCCGAGGCGTTTGTAGTTGACAAAAAGCATGCAGGACTTGGGGATAAACGTACGCACGGGCCCGTTTGTATGAATTTTGTCGAAACACAAGGGGGACCAGGGCATCAAGGTTACGTCTATACGTTCCGGATAACTCTTCCAGGCCTTGCTCTGCGGAGTGGACAATCTGCCTGGAAATTACCCCAGGGCGTTGGGTTTGCGACCGCCCTAAGCCTTGAAGTGGAGCCTTGGGCGGGGCCCTGAGCCGGGTCTTGGGCTCGAGGATATTCTAACCAATAAGGTTGGTTGTCCTGCGGGAAGGTTGTTTTGCGGGAAGACGCCCCGGTCCGCGCCTCATTTTGTATGGCCCACATGGGTTGTTCAGCCAGAACAACCAAAAGAACAGTATGCACGATTTGGTCAGCAAGCGTGTCACTCATACGGGCTTTGCAACGGCATTTTCCGAAGCAAGCGCCTACCACGGAAATTAGCCCAACATTAAGGATTGGTTCAGCATCTTGGCTCGGGTGTTGACAACTCGTTCCCAACCACCGGGCTACCTAGAACCAGGATTGTGACTACAACCGGCTCTATGCAGCAAAAATACACTCCACATTTGAGTTCTCCGGGAAGCCCCACTTTCCCAATGGTTAAGTCGTTCAATTCTAAAGGGCAAACCTCTGCTGTCACAAACGTCTTTGTTTTGAATAACAGCACATATTTTGTTGGTGGGAGCGGCCTTTAGCGTAGATCACACCCGTCCGTAGGGTAGGAGCTGAAGATGGCAGGAAAACAAGGGAAAGCAACAATCTGGCCGTCTCCTGGGGGGATGAGATGCAGGAAGCAATGGTTACACTGCTTTCTGACGTCTCCAAAGGGAAAGAAAAGATAAATATCGACAAGAGCTGCTGCGGCAGCTATAGTGTAACGGGTGCAATGCGACAAAAGGTGTAGTCAAGTGTAAAGGAAGGAAAAAGCGTGTCGTTTCAATTTCTCGGGCAGACTAGACGCCTTAAGTAGGGCCATAATAAGCTAGCTACCGGCCTCTACTGCATTAAAACTCCAGGTGGACCGTTGGCCCCATCACAATATGTAATTATGTCCCGATTGAGGGCAGATTGTGTCAATATAATGCTAAGGCACACTTTCCCATAAAAATCGTGCTGTTCCATTGTCTGGATCCCCAGAGAGAATCAAGCTGGCAGCAACTTACCAATGGCGCAAATTCCTTTATTGTTTGAGCAGCACTCAGGATGAGGAGGTTCGGCCATGACTACGATGGCGAGCGAGAGGGACAGGACTGCGAGGACGTTCTTGGAGAGCATTTTGAACTGCAGGCTAGTTTCGAGACTTGCAATTGCTTGTTGGCATATAATAAGTCGCGGAAGTGACTGATCGCGATGGATTGATTGAGTTGTGTGATGGGTGAGATATCTGAGAGGGACGCCTTCTGTATAGACTTTTGATCTTCCCAACTTTCACATGCTATAGTGAGAATTATCGTCATGTACAGCAGCAGTAATCGATATTGGTATCCAGTCTATCAACCAGAACTGCCGAAGAAAGTATTCGGGATTCACCAATTCATAAGAGCTTTTAAACAGGGATTCCCAAGTTTTATCATATGCTATGGCAGCTATACCAATGTCAGAATTTACCGATTCCTAAGAGCTTTTAAATGTGGCATGATCAAATCCTTGACGCTACATACCCTTGCAACCAACACTACGTAGTATGTTCGTATGACTCGCATGTAAAGGGGTTCGGGCGGTGAAACAGCGATCGGCATTTGAGAAACATTCCGCTCCGGTAGTTCTCGTCAAGCTGCGTTAGTGGCATCCAATGGGCCGTTGGCTGATGATCTCTCCCAAAAAGATGCCTTGCAGAATACCCATGCTACCCTCAACAGTGGCTTCGAAGCATGGTAAAATTACGTGTGCACTCGAGAGGTAAGAGCCAGGTCTGTGGGGCTATGACGCTGTTTGAGAGACTTATTAGAGTCACGATACCCGCCATCCAATCTCGCCTCGATTCGGGCACACACATACATACATACAACTACTTCAAAGTCGTACCTTGCACTGACGCCATGGCCGCCTACGATATCAAGGGCAAATATGCCATCGTCACTGGTGCTGGGTCCGGTAGGTTTTACCTTTAGATGGAGCTTCATTTTTAATACCCACAATACCCACATACGATGGGCATGTACGGTTGTGAATTCGTAAGAGCTGACTGAGATATAGGCATCTGCCTGGCCTTTGCGGAGCAGCTTCTTGAATCTTGAGGGAGGCTGCTCGGTCACGATAGCCGATGTGAAGCTTTGGCCCGAAGCCGAGGCTCTTGTAACCAAGTACGCCTCCAAAGACGCCACCACACCGGTCGATTTTCACAAAGCGGATATTAGTGACTGGGGACAGATCGCCTCTCTGTGGAAGAAGACTCTCGAAACGTTTGGACGTATTGATATTGTGGTCAACGGTGCTGGCGTCTACGAGCCACCCTCTAGCACGTTCTGGAACGCGCCTGGCATCTCGCCTCTAGCTGAGGATAAGGTAGACGCCTCACCAGGCGTCTATCATACATTCTCAGTAAATGCCATAGGACCTATCCACCTCGCTCAGATTGCCATTGATTACTGGCTGGAGAACCGGAACCCCTCGGACGGTGGTGGACGCCTGGGCAGGCTTGACGAAGCATAGTCCAAAGTGTAGTCCCACGATGTGCAATGCTCCACTCGGTTCGAGGTGCCGAATTGCTTGGTATGAGAGCTTCTCTGCATCTCTACAGACCTAGTCGTGTGTCGAAGGGACACTACACCTTCCCCAGAAAAATGGGCGACAGGGGACCAACGAAGTGTCTGTAGCTGCTGTGTTTTGTTGCATCAATCGTAGCGTGCCGTGTTCCTGATTCTGGGTCCACGGAGAAGAAACTACTGTTCTGTTTGAGAGCTCGTCGTTGTGGGACATCGCAAACGTCCTTGCGATGATGGGCAAACCCTAAACCCAGCTCTGCAGGACGTCTAGGTTCATTGGTGCTGTCACCAGGCCTGGCGCGAGAAGAGGTTTGGAGGGTGTGGGGCGGCCGGAAGTCACAAGGATAACGCCACATTGGGACAGGGGCATTCCAGCACCCCCCTGCTGCAGCCACTTAGAGCAAGTTGCCGACTGAGACCAAGTGCGGGAGCGCTTTGATTTGCCGCACTTACCTTAATCATGTCTGGGTACGCCGGTATGCTTGGGAAAGCCTTGTCCAGGGCAATGTAAGGGGCCGTATCAACACTTGAGGCTAACACATTGCTTTCCTCCCAGGAAATACCGCAAAATAAGTGGGTGTGAGATCGCCTACCCCAAAAGCCAGCTGACGTCACCGAGTGTCAACCCCGCGTAGCCCGGACAACGAAGAAATGACGGAGAAACATGCCCATTTATGGCACGTTTGAACATGACAGAAAGGTACCTTCTTGCAAAGGGGCTTCCAATCAGCGGAAGAATTCGGCGGTAGAAATGGCCTCGGCCTTTCTGCGCGGAAATTCGAGCTGCGTGTTAGCTTGGGGATTCGGGTTCCTTTTGCTGCTGAAGTGTCGAGTGGCATACCATCTCAGCCCTGTCACCGGACGCTAAGGTCAGGCTTATGGCATAGAGACGACGGCAACGGCTTGATTTCCACATAACGAAAGTTGATGGCCGAGGATTCTCGTCAGTGCTAGGAACACTGTCTTCTCGCCACAGTTCGTCACTAACCCAGGACCATGCCAGCACCCAGCGGCCCAACTGCAGAATGCGGTGGAACGGACAGTAGCGCAAACACAAACTTCACCCTGCACGGGAAGCTCCGCCGGGGCGATGTACCGGCCTTCTGCAAGCCACAGAATGGCATCCAAAAGGCATCATCTAAGGGGGCATCGATCACAGTATGGCAACCCCAGTACCTACTTCCCCAACCGGGCCCTCCGGGAATGCGAACGGAACAGCGCCACCTAGCTCAAAATCAATCCGCGCCCCTTTCAACTTTTGTCCTCTGAATGCTTCATCCCTATGAAGCGACCGTGACCCACGATATTACGACTCATGGACCCACCCACAAGGATTTCGTCTCTCAAGCGCTAAGAGCGGCGGATGTAACGCTTGCATGTCTGGATATCAGCGGCCCGTGGCGTTAGGATTGGTATCTGCCACTTTCACATGGCTTCCGCTGTCAACGACGCACCGGTGCCGTTGCTGCCAGGAGTGGATACGAAGACCAACCAACACCTTGCGTGATACCGATTCGTGTCGGTAACTATTCTAGCGAATGACTCGCGCAACGCCCTGTCTACCTGTTGTGCCGGTGACATCTCGTGTTTGACATAATAGACGCTGCCCAAGACATTGATTCTTTCGCGCCGCGGAAATCTGGAAATACACTGAAACCCTGGCGCTCACCGCTCTCTCTATAGCGATGGTCAGCGTTTTGCTGATCTTAATTTTCTTCTCGACGACGGGGGTTACCAGGCTGGAGATTGCACATTAGGTGCTGAATTGTACGGAGGAGGGACCCGACGAGATGTTATGCGAACTTGAAGGTATAGTCAGATCTACTAGGAATCGCATCCAATCTCGCGACACTCAGCCACTCCAGCCTCCAACCCTAGAGCGCTACTCCTACAGTGATGTTCATCCTGAAACTCGTTCAGCATTCTATGTTGATCACTTAGCCCGGGTTATGCCATACTTCCCTCCCCAGAGTTTACCAGAAATACAAGTTGGCTTTAGCGTGACGCCAAACGCTACGCCACTCCACAAGCAACGTCCGTGCCGAGTCCAGACCAGTCTTCGGCAAGGCCGTGCTCTCTGAAAGCTTGCCTGAAGCTCTAGAAGATTTCTCACTAGAGTCGTCTTCAGGTACCGGGGCCTCTTGTGCTGTTAATGGTGGGCGGCTTTCCGGCAGGGGGAGGAAGGCTTGAATTCCAGCCAATCTGTGCAGAGGCCGGGGATGCTTGCGGGCGTTACGACGTACTTAATGTTAGTGCTTTGTCACTAGATCCGTACGAGGGCTGGACTTCCAACTCCTGTGGCTTAAGCTATGGACTGGCGGCTGATGATACACCAATACCATGGGCAAGGATACCTATTTTAATCACTATCGTCCTTCATTTAAATTGTGATGCCTCTTCTAAATGGAATCAGAGTCTGGCTAAAGTTATGGCCATTCCAAGCTGATGTCAACCCATACTTGGTTCACAATAATCACACTCCTCTCTCCCCAATTTGTCCTCCAAGAGGTCACCAAAGATAACCTTGCTCTTGCTTTGCTGGCCTGGGGCTTTACGATTGGCTTTGGATGGCTCACCACCTAGACAGCCATAAAGTAAACAAAACATATTTACAAGAGACGCGGCCTTCTCGTATTCCACAGTACCTATATCTGGATAATTTGGCTCGAGATTCTTATATACCTCATCTTCAGCATTATTTGTTAGCTGCACTTAAAAGGCATAATTCCCCCGAGGTAAGCGTTAATCCCCTATATGTTAGATGATTCCTCCTTGCACAGCCCGCGTTTCCTATCGGTGCAACAGGTCGAACATATCTGGATAGTTAAGGTAACACTGGAAATATTGACCGTGCTGGTAATCGAATATAGCAACATGGCAATTGACACCTACTGGTGAGGGCAGTTAAGAGTGCGAGGAGGGATCTCTTGGTGATATAATATTTAAAGAAGATACTAAAGATTAAATCTTCTAGTTTTGCCTTCTTCTTTTATATTCATAAGCAGTCCAAAAGCACCCTAAGTCACCAAGAATACAATAATAACCTCTATAGTTACTATATAGGTACTTCAAGTAAGTATACTCTACTTACCTTTCTAAAGTTTATTAATAATTCTAACTATTTTAGGTTTAATTTCTTCTTCAAATTATTATTAATCGTTACTCTATCCTTCTCGTAAATCGGATAATAGCATACCGTCTTAAGGTCGGTATTGCAGTCTTAATTATAGCTATTAATATCTCGGTCTATAATATTTGGATCCCCACCTATCTCCAGATCTCAGAGAGGTATATCTAGATTAACGAATAGTAGGACCGTATCGAGAAGGGGATCTACCTTCTTATTAATAGAGCGCTCAATTTCTATTTTATTTGTATTATTCAACAGAACCTGGTGGCAAATAGCCTAACTAAGTATAAGAGTCTAGTCAAGTTTAATATATACATCATCAGATTATCCCTTAGCATAGATATCCTTATTATTTCTATAATAAGCTTGAATAACATGTTTGTATAAGTCAACTCTATTATATTACCCTACATTATATAAACCAATAAACTTTCAGAACAAGGAAAAATAGAATAAAAAATAGAAGACAATTCTAACTATGAATTCAGTTACATACAGTTTCATCCCTTCACCTACATAATCAAGCTCAAGATAGAGATATCAATAGCAGACTTAATAGGGAAAATTACCAGACAAGGACAATATGATGTTATCTCTAATGGTACTTTTGGCGACCTTGAGACAGCGCAACAGGGAAACGGTCCAAGTAAAAACCTCACATCTACATATAGCAGGACAAGAGTCTCTACAGATGGAATTCATACTATCCGCGGAGTTGATGCAGTATCTATCGAGTTGCAGGAAAGACCAGATAAGTCAGCTGCCTTCAATAGCCGGTCAAAGACGAACAGGGACACAAAGTTTCTTGGCCAATCTTCATCTTCAAGCTTACAAGTGGGCGTGGCTATTTATACTACAGAAGGCAATCGCATAGACGTCAACACTACGATAACCAATCATGGGGAAAGTATATATAGTGTTGCAGATAGCTTTGACGAGAATGGGTCGGCAAGGAAGGACGATAATGACGAAAGACCACTAAGGTACAAGCAGATAGAAGATAAGAAGTAAATGTTAATATGGATAAGCGCAGATCATCTTCTTCCAGACCCCACGAGCCGATGCCGTCGTAATCGTGCTGTAACCAAATTGACTAACGGCATGTCGAGCGCAGGTGAAGGGCTCGGCAAAGCCGTCCTCCGAGTCCGCGGAGCCGTCGTTTGAGTCTGAGCAGCCTTCGTCTAGATTTAACTCTTTAGGGCGTTTGCCGTATAAAACTTCAATAATTCGAGGTTTCGGCCACGCGTACTCCCCATATTTGCAGGCGTATTGCGGCTGGCAGCTGGGAAAACTCGAGAAAGGTGTTGATTGAGCACGTAACCCCCCTACCCCTACCTAGGCTCGCCGCCAACTGATGGACGGGCCACAGGGGCCAGATGACCGATGTGAATGGCGATGGGAATTTTTGGCATGGGAAGCAGCTCGGTCGCGCTCGTCTGAGGCGGCGTACAAAGAACGGAAGCTCAAGATGGCAGACACGATCAGATCGCGACGTGAAGATGAGGAATGCGGCAGAAGTGACCGTGAAGAATGGGAGGCAATAAGTAATCTCTGGTGGACGGAAAGACCAGCAGGGTCCCAGATGCTTCCAAGAACCCAAAGTCAAGCGCGACCGCAGATGAACCATGATCTGCTCTCGCACCTCGATGTTGTCGGTGTTGGCAGGAATTCGTGTACCGCAGCAAGGGCCGCGGCATCCCACACGAGATCTGCCAATCCGGCTCAGCAGGGACGCCACCAATCGCACGCTTGATTTTATGTGCGCCACGCAATGGCGAGCTTAAACGTTCCCCCCACTCGCATGGCGTGATCATAATCCTAAGGTAGAGAGATCGCGAGAAATTTGCAAATAAGGGTCTAGATCTAGTGAGATAGGGCAATGAAGGACATGATTTCATTAATCTTGCGTCCATTCTCATGATGTAGCAGGCACTGCGAAAGCTTGTTCAACAGTTGACCCAACACACGACTTCGCGACGTTGGCGGCTCTGGAGAGTAATTTAACAAGGAAAAACCCAGTGGCTTCCACGTGTGATTAAGATGGAAGGGTCAATTCTAGCTTTCCTTAATAGCTATGTCTTTTCGCCTTCAGCAAAGTTTACTGCCGCATTCCCTTCTCCTGGAGTCGCTTAGTCAACTTCTCCTCCTCCTCGAGTAAGTGGTTATCCTGCCCAACTGGGCCTACAGTAGGATACAGTGACTCTAAGGGCACTTCGCGAACATTAACAGACGAGTTGTCCTTGCTTCCGATAAGCAATGTCTCAATAATGTTGCCATCACCATATTGCGGCTCCTTTAGGACACGCATCATAACCGAGGCGCACTGCTCAGGCGTGAGAGTCAGGTCATCAGGGTGCACCCTATCGCGGCAGTATTCCGGGTGGAAGATTGGTGTCTAGAAGTAGGAAGTGACACCTCATTAGCAAATAATCCAACAAACGCCATTAGACACCAAGTGACTCGGGACTCGCGATGTAACCAAGTAAGAAAGCAGTTTAGGAAGGAATCAAGGGAGGATAAACGTACGTAAACAGCACCAGGGCAAACAGCCGCATTCCTAATACCCAGCCGCTTTCGTAGCTGGCCTAGAGATCGAACAAAGCTCACAATAGCTGCTTTGCTAGAAAAGTATAGGGGCGTTTGGAGCGAATGGACATAGGCTCCAAGACTGGCAATCCAGAGCAAGTTACCCTCAACATATCGGTTCTCCAGCCAGTAATCAATGGCAATCTGGGCGAGGCGGATAGGTCCTATGGCATTTACTGAGAATGTATGATAGACGCCTGGTGAGGCGTCTACCTTATCCTCAGCTAGAGGCGAGATGCCAGGCGCGTTCCAGAACGTGCTAGAGGGTGGCTCGTAGACGCCAGCACCGTTGACCACAATATCAATACGTCCAAACGTTTCGAGAGTCTTCTCCCACAGAGAGGCGATCTGTCCCCAGTCACTGATATCCGTTTTGTGAAAATCGACCGAAAGTGTGGTGGCGTCTTTGGAGGCGTACTTGGTTACAAGAGCCTCGGCTTCGGGCCGAAGTTTCACGTCGGCTATCATGACCGAGCAGCCTCCTTCAAGAAGCTGCTCCGCAAAGGCCAGGCAGATGCCTATATCTCAATCAGCTCTCACGAATTCACAACCGTACATGCCCAATTATATGTGGGTATTGTGGGAATTAAGAATGAAGCTCCATCTAAAGATAAAACCTACCGGATCCAGCACCAGTGACGATGGCATATTTGCCCTTGATATCGTAGGTGGTCATGGCGTCAGTGCAAGGTACGACTTTGAAGTAGATGTATGTGCATGCCCGAATAGAGGCGAGATTGAATGGCGGGTACCATGACTCTAATAAGTCTCTCAAACAGCGGCATAGCCCCGCAGACCTGGCTCATGCCTCTCGAGTGCTCACGTAATTTGACCATGCTTCGAAACCACTGATGAGGGTAGCGTGGGAATTCTACCAAGCACTTTTTTGGTCGAGATCATCAGCCAACAACCCGTTGGATGCCACTGACGCAGCTTGACGAGAACTACCGGAGCAGAATGTCACTCAAACGCCGATCGCTGTTTCACCGCCCGGACCCCTTTCATGCGAGTCATTGAACATACTACGTAGTGTTGGTTGCAAGGGCATGTAGCGCCAAGGATTTGATCATGCCACAGCGAAGTCGGACTTGTTCCCCGGTTTACTAGCGGGCCCCACAAGTACTAGGCGCGGCACTAGGCAGGTAGTTGCCGGCTTACGAACTGCTATTTGTTAGTTGCTCTCCGTTAGTCCGTAGTGGTACGTGTTAGATACGCAATTTGCTGTATGCGATAGCAGAAGTGATTGATCAAATGATGTAAATTGAGAAGGTTCTTCTCCTTCTTAAGGGTTCAGGGCAAGCTTTTTATGCCTTTTCTGTGCTATGTGGAATCAACTAGAAGCTGCTTGCTAAGCCAGTGGCAATAGGTGGCAACTTTTATCTTCAATGGCGATATTCCTATTAGCCTTTCTGCCGTATGCCGCCACACGAGGTCACAATCCAACAGTACGTAAAAATCTGTCCCCATTGACTGGTTCGTGTCCCTACTAGTGGAATATTCAGAACTGACAGGTCAAGGGATCATTACTCGAACATGGTAGGTTTCCTGACACCCTGGCCGCAACAAAGAAATCTCACCCAGATGGGGAATGCACTAGAGAAAGTTACCGTCCATTGTCTTACATCATCTGTAACATCTTCCCCTGGATGATTGAGCCAGTGAGCTCGTCAACAATACAAAGCCCTCACGACTCGCAGCTCCTTGCCGTTGTACCTGGTGTCTCCTGCGGCTTCCGATCCCGAATAAAGAAATCACCTTGGAAACAGTCTTCGCAACCGAGGCTTTCTCGACGTTCTTGGTTTGCTAGCCCATCATGGCGGATTCTACGGAATGGGAAGCTGTGAAGCCCGGAGGGCTTGCAGCAGCGATTCTCGGCGTAACGATTGCTTTCTCCGTCCTATGTATCGTTGTTGTCGGCCTGCGCGTCGGCGCTAGGGTATCAACGGGAGTTTTCGGACTTGAGGACTGGCTTATGTGCGTTGGATTTGTAAGTGTTAGAGCGAACGACACCCTTATCAGAAGCAGACTGACAAGACCAGGCCCTCAATATGGTCCATAATGGGATTGTTATTTGGGGAACTTTTACAGGTATCGGTACCTATGATTCAAAGCTGAATACTGCGATGATGATAGAAGGGGCTAAGGTTTGTGAATTCTGTAGTTTTGATGCTTATTTGTTTGGCTGATCCCCTCCCCTAGTCTATTGTGTTCTGGCAAATATTCTACATCAGCGGATCCGTTTTCATTAAGGCTAGCATCTGCGCGACATTGGCACGAATTGCTACGCAGCGCCGATATATCTACACTCTTTGGGGACTTGTTGCTGTATCGGTCATAGCTACCCTGGTTGCCATTTCTGCAGTCTTGGTCCGGTGTAAGCCGGTAGCAGCGTCGTGGAATCCAGCTCTAGGAACGTGTATTGACCAATCCATCATTATTGCCTTGACATATGCTGTCTCGGTAATTAATATCGTGACGGACTGGGCTGTCGCAGTTATCCCGGTATTCATCCTCTGGAATCTCCAGATGCGGAAGACCCTCAAGAAGATGATTGCCCTGGTCCTAGGCCTTGGTGTGCTGTGAGTTTCTTCTCCAAATATCCTACTGGCGTCCTCTCGTTAATCCAGTATCCCAGGGCTTCTATTGCGACCATCATTCGAATGCCGTACTCCTCAGTCTATTCCCACACCACCGATCTACTCCGTGAGTCAGCCCCTCCCCAAACTAGATCAAGTCGACTAATATTGTCACTTGTCTATCAGATGACATCGGAAACATCATCCTATGGACTGTAGTCGAATGCGATCTCGGTATTATCGCGGGCTCGATGCCAATGCTCCGAACGTACATCCGGATGTTTGCCAAGGACGAGAGCTCCTATCAAGGGGGTTCAGGAGACTTGAATCTGGTGACAATTGGGAGGATCAAGGGGAAACACAACCCGATCCATGACGCTGAATTTATGGTCACCGCCGTTGGTGGCAATGATCGTGAGAGCGACAAGGATGATGAAAGTACGAAACAGATGATTAAGGTCACGAGGAGGATAGATCAGGTTTCAAGCAGAGGTTATGAGCAGGTTTAGTGCAAAGACTTAGTACCATACTTGATAAACAAATAAGACGGGCAAGCAAGTGAGATACCGAACTGTAATCGGCCCATAGCTTAGCCCAGGGTTGCAACATTAACTACTAGTTTTTTAACTAGTAGTTAAAAACTAGTAGTTTTTTAGTTATTAGTTTGAAAAATTTTTAACTAGGCTAGTTATTAGTTTAGGATTTTTTTAACTAGCCTAGTTTTAGTTAGTTAATTAGTTACTAATTAGTATTTTTTAACTACTGAAAAATAAAAAAAGTAAAGATATTTAAAAAGTAAATAGATTTTATTTATTAATATTAAAAATTAAAAATTACTCTATTTTTATAGCTAGAATTTTTAAAGATTTTATTTTAATTGTTTTTAAAATACAGTGTGAATACAGTGCTGATCACACTATATCCACACTGTACTAGTAACCTTCCTATTTGGGTTAGTAGATGCTATCCGCTCTTATCTATTGGTCAGTTAACTTACATACTGTAAATCTCAATGTTTTACAGTTAATTTTACTAAAAAGTACTCTTTATTAATTGAATATTAAACTTTAAGATAAAAAGAGTTGGCTAAATAGTAGCTTAAAAAATAAAGAATAATATAATATTTAATTTATAATTTCTTTTATAATATTAAGTATTGTATAAAGCTTTTAAGTAGTATTCTTTTATATATATAATTTAATATTTTAAATGTCATAATATTGCTATTTCTCACTTAATATTAATGATAAAAATCTCATTTATTTATATATTATATCTCAATAATATATATTAAATAATAAGATTTTTTATATATTTTTAAAAAAAATATTCTTATAATTAGACTTTTTAATATAAATCTCAATAATTAGTAAAAAGAAATACTTAATTAATTTATAATAAGGCAATTTAATAAGAGATAAAATCCTAATAAAATGACATAAATTTGCTATATAACTACTAAAAAGAAAAAGAAAAAATATCTATTAAATCAGTCCTCTAGAATAATATCCTCCAATTCCTTTCCATTCTCCTTAAGCCAACTCTTTAATAAAAGAGTTTTTCGAACTATTTCTGGATCTAATCTATTTCTAGACTTAGTAACTATATTATTACTAATAGAAAATTGACTTTCTATAGCTCCAGAAGTAGCAGGAATAGCTAAAAAACGCCTAGCTAATATACTTAATATAGGAAATCTTAAAGAATTAGATTTCTAATAATCAAATACACTAGCCTATAAAGTAAATTAATAAGATAAAAAAAAAGATAAAAAAGCATAAAAAACTTACCTTTCTAGACAATCTAGTCTTACTTAAATAGATATCTATTTTATCTTCTTTCTTTTCCTGAGAATTTATATATAAATTCTCTTTAAAATTAGAATAAGGTGAGTGAGGGCTATATAAATCTTCAAATTCTTCTATATTAAAAGGATTTAAAACTCTAGCTTTCTCACTCTTCACTCTAATAAAATAAATTAATAAAAAATATATAATCTTAATTTAAAATAACTTACTGATTAAATTCAGCCTTAAAGATAGATAAAATATCATCTTCTATAGTAGAATAATAATATAAAAATCTTCCTTCTTTAAAGTGATTTATCTTAAATCTGGGATCTAAAATAATACTTATAAGAAAAGGCTTATAATCTTCTAATAAGCTTTTAGAAAGCTTTCTGGGAAAGTATTTCTCTAGCTTAATATATCCAGCATTAATAGCTAAAGAAAAAGCAGAGAAATAAGAAGCCTATTTAAAAATTAATAAAAAATTAAATAAAAAGAAAATAAATTACTTACTGAATCCTTCTGCAAATTATAAGCAGATAACAAGTCATTCAATTTCTTAAATATAATATATATATATAAAAAGCCTTGAGGAAGAGTTATATAAGTCTGACTTTGCAATTTAACAGAAGGATTTAAAAAAACCTCAAAAATCCGCTTTAATTCCTCAATTTCAGCCCATTCTGAAGACTTTAAGAATAACTTTTTATACTCCAAATTAGAGGTATTTTTGGAGATATATATAAGTGGATTCTTTAGTTCCAAAAAGGTATTGAGTATGAAGAAAGTGGAATTCCAGCGTGTAGAATTATCTAAAGATTTATTATTAGTAAAAAGAACTTAAAAATAAATAAAAATAAAAATAGAATATACCTAAGGGAATTTGCCTCTTTTTGGATTTTAAAACCCCTTCTTGAATACCCTGATTAATAGCTTGATTTAAAAGCTTATGAGGTTTATGAGTATACTTAATAATAGTATAAAGTCTTCTAACTCGACTTATAAGACCTAGAAAAAATTAGTAAAAAATATAAAAAATATATATATAAAAAGCTTACTAGTAAAAGAAGGGGTGTTAAATTCCTCATTAGAAATCTCCTCATTCTAGCTGTTTAATCCTATAACTGATATATTAGTATAGTTTAAAAAGCTTTCTTCAGTAAAAGGGCTTAATATATAGTTTTTTAGAATATCCTGCGCAACTAAGTTAATAATATACGCTATATATCTAATATCCCCTATAAAGTCCCTATTTAAAGAGCTTATAAAGCTCTTTTTAAAGGACTGAATAAAGATATTATTATTAGATGCATTAACATACATAATAAGCTTGCGTGACAAATAAGCTTGTATAACAAAAATCCCTCCATCTATATTATCTCTATTTAATCAATTAATTCTTAACCATAAAATATATCTAACCCTTATATTAAGGGTAGAATCCTTCTTGCGCTTCAGGCCCTTTAAAATAACCTAAAATTAAAGCTCCGACGCGCTGCAGAGATCTATAAAGTTGGCTGTATGATGCTATGGCGCCGGTAGAAGGGGATTTAATCCCGATGCAATTAGATCCCCAAATTACATAAGCTGTCCGATCTAGAAGAGCAGATTATTATTCAGTTTATCCTCAATCTGGATTTGTAAGGGTTTCCCCCGCGACTATATAGTATTAAAGAAATAGCTAACTAACTGCTCGCTAACTGCAATATATTACTCGTTAATAAGTACTAGGCTTCTAACTTTATTAGGTAATAACTAGAGCTTAAGATATATTTTTTTTATAAATATAATTATTAAAGAGCTAAATATAAAGATCTAATTATTATTTATAATTAATTCCAGCTTGTAGAGAATATAATTGCAAAATATAATATCAACCTAGCTAATATCTATAACTTTAATAAGACCAGCTTTATAATAGGTATTATTATAAGTAGAATAGTCATTATAGATATAGATAGATATAGAAACTTAAAACTAGTCCAGCCTGGAAACTGGAAATAGGTTACAGTTATTTAGGCGATTAATATAAAAGACTAGGCAATCTAGCTATTTATTGTAATTGCAGGCCAATATCACCTTGCTAGCTGGTATCAGAAAAGCAACCTCCCGGGCAATTAGGCTATTATAACAACTTAAAATAGCTAAACTAATAATAAGATAGGTTTTAAGTAGCTTAAGTACTTTAACTGGCATATAAAGGATCGATTAACTGGTCGCTATTATCTTCTAATCCTCGATAGATATAAAAGTTACCACTCTATTAACTTTGAGAAATATTATAAAGAGAATAATATTATTACGCTTTATATGCCGCCTCATTCATCTCATCTACTCCAGCCTCTTAATATTAGATATTTTGGGCCGCTTAAAATAGCTTATAGTTAAGAAATTAAGTAATTAATTAGATACTCTATAACTTACGTTACGAAGACCGAGTTCTTCCCAGCCTTCTATGCTACCTACACAGCTGCTATAACAAGGAGTAATATTAAGGGAGGTTTTTAAGGGGCCGGACTTGTTCCCTTGAACCTAGAAAATGTTATATCGAAGCTTGATGTGCAGCTACGGACTCTAATACCGGCTGCAGAGGAGGTTGGCCTCTCCGACTCTTGGGTCTTGAAGACCCCAAAGATAGTACTTGAGGCTAGTTTGCAGTCTGAATATCTTAAAAGATAAATAAGAAGGTATCAGAGCAGCTCTTTAGTATTTATTCTTAAGGCACTTAAGTTATTTTCTAAGGGAATAAAGGTAATAATATATTAAATAGCATTATTAAAGTCTAAGAACCAGATCCTTTAACAGGTAAATAAGACTCTTAGCAAGTAGCATAGAGCAAAAAGGACCCGCCTATAGAATAGAGGGAAGATGACTGTAGATGAGGGAAAGGGGTGAGATAGATCAGAGAGATATTGATATACAGGTAGCAGCTGAATCGTCGAGAAGTGGTAGTCGAGCGAGGTCGGTGATGCTGAGGGAAAGGCGCTGTGGAACTTATAGAAAGGCCGGTTATAATATAAGGACCTATCAGGCTGTTATTGAGACCTCTGGAGAAGAGTATAGCAATTAGTTTTAATTGATTTAAGGTATTATTATATTTTTATTAAAGTTTTAATTTTAAAGGTTAGTATTTTTATTATGTAAGCTTGTTTATTATGCAAGCTTATTATGTATGTTATCTCTAGTAATACTAAAGATAAATTAGCAAAAAAAATCTTAATAAGATTAAAAAAATATACTAAATAAGAAACTTAAAAAGAAATACCTAATAATATTCTTAGAGACAATAGCAGGATATACTTCTATAGCTTTTAAAAATTTACTATAAATGTATATACCTATATGACTCTCAGTTAAAGAGTGAAATCCTATATTGAAAAAATCAGTAAAATTTCTATATTATAATGATATAAAAAGTTTTTAAAAAATGCTTACTAATTAGCTTATAAATCAGATTGAAATTACTGTCTAAAAAAACAGTAAGAATTCCTAAATAGGCAACCTGATTACTAGCAGTCCAAATATCAAATATAAGGGAAAAAGTCCCTAAAGATAATATATTAGCTGCTAGTAAGAAATTCAGATTAATTAGACTTATATTAAAGGTATTTATTAAGATTTTTTTAATTTTTTTCCTATTGATAATAAGTCCAGCTCTAGAAAAAAGAATTATTAAAAAAATACTAATAAAAGGATATTAAAATAACTTACTTATTATAGTAATTTAATAGATTTTGAAAAGAAGAGGAAGAAAAAATGCGAAAAGAGAGATTATTTTCTATAATAAATTCAAGTATTTTATTATAAGCTCCTACTTCAGTAAAAGAAGTAAAATAGCTTAAGGAGCTTTTTTTATAGCGAGAATTAAAGAAATCTCTATTAGAAATAGATAGAGTATCTCTCTCTAAAAATAAATTAGTATTTAAATATAAAAGATTTTTTAAAATATTAAATAATATTTAAAAAATCTTAGAAAATATTTAAAAAAAACTTACTTCTTTTTTTAGTCTCCTCAAGCCTTTTAGTAGTAGCAATTTCCTTATGTTTACTCTCATAATACCGAGTAAAGTTAGAGGATTTAAATCCAATTACTTTTTCTTTTTTTCTATAATTACAACTAAAGTAATTTTAGTAAAATCTATAAAAATAAATAATGTGACAGGCGGTTAGGGACACTTGGCTAGCTGGTCGCTAGCGGGGATGTCTCTAGGATGACCTAGATGGAGTTAAAAGAGGAGGTCAGTGCCGTCACTGGGGAAAATAATCATTTTTTCCTTTCATCAGAGATTCTTCATAAAAGTCAGAGAGGCCAGAAGGGCTCGAGGCTGCTAGGGAGTCTATTAATTGATTGCCTTCATTTTTTAAGAAATTTATTTAAGCATTCTTGCCGTCACTACGTTCCTTGTCCAACTTCCGTCTTCGACATCCCTCAGATATCGGGCTGCCGCAGGCCCTATTGATGCCTTGCCAGCGGACTTTCCTGCGACCGACCCGATATTCTATCTCATGAGATGCTTCCCTATCAGGAGACATAAGCCTCAGGTTGATCCGACCTCATACGCGTAATCTGGTGCAGCTTCGGGCTGACCGGTCAAGACGCCTGTGCGACGACTCTCTGTGCATTTCCCCTAGGGTAAGTTAATGAGTTGGGTGTTGTTTTCCGTCCCTTCCTGCTGCTAAAATAAGATAAAAAAACTTACGTAGTGCAAGAGACTAAATATTCTCTTTTCTAACCAGAAATTTCTGGAAGTAAATCTCTAGTAAAAAGCCCTTCTATAAAGATATAACTACCTTTTTCTTTAGTTTCATTAAAACTTTCAGAAGTGGTTTCTTCAGTAAAAGGGTCTCTAATAGAGGAATTTTCTCTAGGAAAAAAAGAGGAAGAAGAAGGAGATTCTATAACTTCAATAGAGCTTAAAGCTATAGTATCAGCTTCAGAATACTGAGATTTAGTATCAAAAGAGCTTGGGGTAAAGTTGGAAGACATCTTTAAAAGAAAAGAGAAAAATTTGGTGGTTATAATAATATAAAAATCTTAGATATAAGTCAAGAGCTGATTGAGTTATCTAAAGGTAAAGATTAAAGGATTTTTTATTATATCTTCTTTAACTCATTATATATTTAAAATTAAAGAATTTTTCAATTAATAATAAAATCCAAAAAGTCCGTAAAATCCATTAAATCTATTAAATCCATAAAATCCGGTTAAAGTCCGGCTTAAATCCGGCTGGACCCACTTATATTCTGATAAATTATTATTAATCCTGACAAATCTATGATTCGAAACACTTCTCGAAATCTCATTATCTTCTTTATTACTTTTGAAATACCCGGTAGCCGCTTGGCGGAGATTCAGGCCTTTGGTGGATGTCTGAAGTTGCGAACCCCGCTTCAGACGTCATTGTCGTCATGGAAGGCGAGCCGGATGTTCCGGGCGGGGGATATCATCGTCCCCTGCGTAAAAGGACCAGAACGACAAGGGCATTGGAGTCCGAGCAGCAAAAAGGCGATATGGAATGGCAGGAGGAGGAGAGCAGTGAGGGAGCTCTGAGTCATACGCGAACTAAGAAAAGAACCACGCCTAAGGCAGCTGGCAGCATGACCGAGGCGATCCAGGGTTTGAAACGACTCCTGGAACAGGATTTCAATCAAAGAATGGAAGCAATGAAGGCAGAGTTTCAGCTCGAGTTTACAAAACTTAGCGACCGCATGGCTGAGGAAGTCACTAGGACCACGGCCCAGATGGCGCAAGAATTGTCACAGGCTCGAGAGCAGCTCACCCTGGTTTGCAGCGAGTTGGAGCAGACCCGGCTACAGCTGGACACCTTGACCAATGCTCATGCAGCAAGATCGCCTAGCCAGACATATGCAGATGCTGCCAGAATGACGCCTGCTAGTATCACCACTCAAACTCCATCCACGGTTCGATCAGCAACCCCGGAACCGGTGTTCTGCACAGTAGACACATCTAGGGTGCCCGAGGATCATATCGGAGATGCTACACCAGCAGTGCTTCGCAGGACCATTGAACAGGAAATGCGAACATCTAGCGACCAACCTAGTTGGCGATGTGTTGCAGTGACCAGAGATGGACGAAATACCAACCGCCTGAGGGTCATCGGTAGGAACGAGGAAGAACTGAAGAAGATCAAGACCATTATTGAGGTCAAGAAGGCTCCAGGTGCGAGAGTCCTTCGTGACCAACTGTATCCAGTCAAAGTTGACAATATCAACCGTACCGCCGTTCTGGACCAGGAAGGCAAGGTCCTTCCTGGAGCAATGGAAGCCTTGGGCCAAGAGAATGAAGTCCAGATTGCCAAGATGGCCTGGTTGAGTCGCAAGGATAACGCAAAGGCATATGGATCCATGGTGGTATACCTCACCAAAAACAGCGATGCCAGGAGACTCTTACAGGAACGCTACTTCCTTGCAGCCGGTGAATCGGCTTATACCAGCATGTTCGAGCGGAGAACCGGACCGATACAATGCTACAACTGCCAGGAGCTTGGCCACAAGGCCTTCTCGTGCAGCAAGAATCGGGTATGTGCGAGGTGCGCTGCCGAAGGCCACCATCATCGTGAGTGCCAGACGCAGGTACCCAAGTGCGTACCCTGTGGTGGACCGCACGAGTCGTTCAGTCGAAGCTGCCCGAAACTCTACCCTACTCGGCATGAGTAGGATATTCCAGGTAATTCAACTTAATGTAAGAAAACAGGACACGGTACACGAGAGCCTAATGAACGATACGCGACTCCAAGATTTTGCAGTTGTGGCGGTCCAAGAACCACAGGCATGGAAAAGTGACGGCAAACTATTAACAGTCCCTATGGGGCATCCCAGATGGATTAAAATGGTCCCTACGATTTGGAGAGATGGCAGATGGCCGATCCGGAGCATGTTGTGGGTGAATAGGGACTTGGAGGCCAACCAAGTACCAATACAGTCCCCGGACTTGACAGCAGCAGCCATACGACTCCCGGACCGAATAATGTTAGTTGTGTCAGTGTATGTGCCGGGACGCAAGCCCCAGGCTCTTCGAAATACATGCCATACCCTGCACCGGGTGATCCTCGACCTCAGGAGCAGGACAGGGATGGCGGTGGACGTCATACTGGCCGGAGATTTTAATCAACACGACCGGCTTTGGGGAGGAGACGATGTGGCCTTAGCAAGGCAAGGCGAGGCCGAACCGATCATCGACCTCATGAACGAACACGGTCTTTGCCAGCCTGCTCCGAGAGGCACAAAGACATGGCAAGGCCCCGACAAGGAAAGCACAATCGACCTGATGCTGGCGACGGCGGAGGTGGCAGACGGAATGGTGACGTGCTCCATACACCCGACAGAACACGGATCGGACCACCGGGCGATCCAAACGACGTTCGATCTCGCGATGCCTGATCGGATTGTCACGGAAAGACTGTTGTTCAAGAATGCACCATGGACAGCAATCAGAACCAAGGTGGAGGACAATCTCCAAGAGCTCCCCTGGACTGTCGGCGTGCAGGAACAGACAGACCAGTTAATGAGGGTCATCCTCGAAGCGATCCACGAGCTGACGCCCCGTGCACAACCAGTACCGTACGCGAAGTGTTGGTGGACGAAGGATTTGACAAGACTTCGGCGGGTGTACACGTTATGGCGGAATCAGGCTAGGGCACAGCGGCGAGCAGGCCAGGTGAGGCCCGACCTGGAAGGACGGGCCAAGGAAGCATCCAAGGAGTACCATGATGCCATTCGGAAACAGAAGAAACTGCACTGGGACGAATTCCTGGCAGAAGATGTCAACATATGGAAGGCGGCTACGTACTTGAAACCCGGAATATGCGCTATGGACGACAGAGTGCCCCCTT